>NW_025054956.1:0-6766 GCF_019279795.1 Protopterus annectens
CATGGAAAGTATCATCATGGAACTCTATAAACAAAGACATTGGTAACCTCCAAACTGGATTCCCACCTGTGTCTAGGTTTCAGGAAAGGCAGATCATGCCCTAACGGATCGACTTTTGAGGCAGTCACCAAAGTCAGATGAGGGTAAGGTGGTTCACACAGCCTATCTTGACCTCACCAAGGCTTTCAACACCATACCCCATTCTGGAATTATAGCTAAACCACTGAACTAGGTATAAACTCTTACATCACAAGATAAATGCCAACTGCTCACTGACAGAAACCCACACCGCTGTGCTGCAGACTCCAAATCTGACTCAAAGCACTGATAAGTGGAGTACCACAGGGTTCCGCTCCTGACCTCTCCTGTTTGGTATCTACTTCTGAAGTATATGAATACAGAAGACCTCTACAATGAAGTTCGGGAGATGACTGCAACCAGGAGCCATAGTCAAGTCCCCAAATGATGGGCAACCCACAGAATGGCCTGAGACAGATGCCTGGTGTCGAGCCATGGCCCAAGCTCAATGCCAAAAAGTGCAGTGTCATCCCTTTGGTAAAAAATCCTGTACCCATGAACTACCACAGGGCAGCAATCTGCTTAACACTGAATGTGTGATAAGGACCTTGGTACCCAGGTGGACAGTAGTCTCTCCTTGATAGTCACATCGCCACAGTAGCTTGTAAAGTCCTTCACGGTACAACTCATCATAAAAGGGTTCTCATCCAGAAAAAAGAGGCTGGTCCCTCTACTCGACACTCATTAGACCCATTATAGAGCAAATGCCCTTTGAATGTACTCATTGGGGCAGTCTGCAGCTGAAAGGCCAGAAGTAATTTCACAAAGGGGATTACTGGCCACAAACAAATGCCCTACACTGAACGCCTCAAAACTCAGCTTTTAATCTGTAGCATATCGCCCACCAGGTGATCTCGCCCAACATATAAAGTTATGTCAAAACCCAGAGCTGTTGGACATGCTACACATAAAGAACCTAACTCTCATGCTACACGCCTAGGGACCTATACCTTGTCACCACACAACAGGACATGCTGAGGATAGATTCCTGTCCTAGAGACTTCCACATTTCCGATGAGGCTACCCATCTATGTCAAGCAAAGTTAGTACCATTAGCACCTTCAAGAAAAATCTTGATGAGGATGGGAAGAAATACACCTTGGACTACTTGTGTTCTGCTTGACTGTGGCACAGGAAAAATAACTTTCTTGGGGGGGGCGGTTGGTCCCTGTTCGCTAGGCTTACGTGAGGCCTTTAACATAAAACAGCATCACTATGAACCAATGAACCTATGTTTATAGTACTGTTTAACTGTCCTTGATATGCCTTGTTGCAATGACTTCAATTTTTTTCGTTGTCCATAGTTATTGTATTGAAAGTTGTGGAGTGTGGTTAGGGTCTGTGAGAATGTGGCAGAGTCCACTGTTTGCCTGGAGTTTTTTTAATAGGGGGTCATGGACTCTATAAGCACATTGTTTATGCTACACCTTTTTGTTTTCACTTCATCCACATTTATCCTGAGACTTGGGGTGTGACCCACAGAATGTATCACATTCATTGTTACGCTAATGCAAACACAGTTCTGGTGTCTAGGTTTATAGTACTGTTTAACTGTACCTGATGTTACAGTTTGTTCTGCAGGTATTTTTGGCTGTTTGCATTATGCTGTTTGGAGGTTGATGGGGCCTGTACATTGTTTAAAGAGCCTAATGGTGGGAGAGTAGTTAGGGTCTGTGAGAATGTTGCAGTGCTCAATGTTTGCTTGGGATTTTGTTAATGTACAGACTGTATGCCATTACTGTTAATGTTACGCCTATGTTTTTGGTTTTCACTTTATCCAGGATTGTTGTGCAGAGTCTGTGGGGGGAGGGGGAGAATTCCACAAAATATACTGATGTTTTTAATGCATACTACTGCGAACACTGCTCTGCTATCTAAGTTAATGTTTTAAACTATCCATGATGTTACGCCTTCTTCTGCAGTTATTTTTGGCTGTCTGAATTATGTTGACATTTAGGAGGTTGATACCAAGTAGAATGTGTGCTAGATGTTTTGGTTTTTGGCCTGTTCTATGCTCTATTATATACATGTGTATCCATTAAAAATACATTGAAATATATAAAGTAAGGGGGTGTGGGGGCACACTCTATGCTCTATTATATACATGTGTATCCATTAAAAATACATTGAAATATATAAAGTAAGGGGGTGTGGGGGCACACTCTATGCTCTATTATATACATGTGTATCCATTAAAAATACATTGAAATATATAAAGTAAGGGGGGTGTGGGGGCACACTCTATGCTCTATTATATACATGTGTATCCATTAAAAATACATTGAAATATATAAAGTAAGGGGGTGTGGGGGCACACTCTATGCTCTATTATATACATGTGTATCCATTAAAAATACATTGAAATATATAAAGTAAGGGGGTGTGGGGGCACACTCTATGCTCTATTATATACATGTGTATCCATTAAAAATACATTGAAATATATAAAGTAAGGGGTGTGGGGCACACTCTATGCTCTATTATATACATGTGTATCCATTAAAAATACATTGAAATATATAAAGTAAGGGGGTGTGGGGGCACACTCTATGCTCTATTATATACATGTGTATCCATTAAAATACATTGAAATATATAAAGTAAGGGGGTGTGGGGCACACTCTATGCTCTATTATATACATGTGTATCCATTAAAAATACATTGAAATATATAAAGTAAGGGGTGTGGGGGCACACTCTATGCTCTATTATATACATGTGTATCCATTAAAAATACATTGAAATATATAAAGTAAGGGGGGTGTGGGGGCACACTCTATGCTCTATTATATACATGTGTATCCATTAAAAATACATTGAAATATATAAAGTAAGGGGGGTGTGGGGGCACACTCTATGCTCTATTATATACATGTGTATCCATTAAAAATACATTGAAATATATAAAGTAAGGGGTGTGGGGGCACACTCTATGCTCTATTATATACATGTGTATCCATTAAAAATACATTGAAATATATAAAGTAAGGGGGGTGTGGGGGCACACTCTATGCTCTATTATATACATGTGTATCCATTAAAAATACATTGAAATATATAAAGTAAGGGGGGTGTGGGGGCACACTCTGTGCTCTATTATATACATGTGTATCCATTAAAAATACATTGAAATATATAAAGTAAGGGGGTGTGGGGGCACACTCTATGCTCTATTATATACATGTGTATCCATTAAAAATACATTGAAATATATAAAGTAAGGGGTGTGGGGGCACACTCTATGCTCTATTATATACATGTGTATCCATTAAAAATACATTGAAATATATAAAGTAAGGGGTGTGGGGGCACACTCTATGCTCTATTATATACATGTGTATCCATTAAAAATACATTGAAATATATAAAGTAAGGGGGGTGTGGGGCACACTCTATGCTCTATTATATACATGTGTATCCATTAAAAATACATTGAAATATATAAAGTAAGGGGGGTGTGGGGCACACTCTATGCTCTATTATTTACATGTGTATCCATTAAAAATACATTGAAATATATAAAGTAAGGAAGGTGTGGGGGCACACTCTGTGCTCTATTATATACATGTGTATCCATTAAAAATACATTGAAATATATAAAGTAAGTGGGGTGTAGGCCACACTCTATGCTCTATTATATACATGTGTATCCATTAAAAATACATTGAAATATATAAAGTAAGGGGGTGTGGGGGCACACTCTATGCTCTATTATATACATGTGTATCCATTAAAATACATTGAAATATATAAAGTAACGGGGGTGTGGGCCACACTCTATGCTCTATTATATACATGTGTATCCATTAAAAATACATTGAAATATATAAAGTAAGGGGGTGTGGGGCACACTCTATGCTCTATTATATACATGTGTATCCATTAAAAATACATTGAAATATATAAAGTAAGGGGTGTGGGGGCACACTCTATGCTCTATTATATACATGTGTATCCATTAAAAATACATTGAAATATATAAAGTAAGGGGGTGTGGGGGCACACTCTATGCTCTATTATATACATGTGTATCCATTAAAAATACATTGAAATATATAAAGTAAGGGGTGTGTGGGCACTCTGTGCTCTATTATATACATGTGTATCCATTAAAAATACATTGAAATATATAAAGTAAGGGGTGTGGGGGCACACTCTATGCTCTATTATATACATGTGTATCCATTAAAAATACATTGAAATATATAAAGTAAGGGGGTGTGGGGGCACACTCTATGCTCTATTATATACATGTGTATCCATTAAAAATACATTGAAATATATAAAGTAAGGGGTGTGGGGGCACACTCTATGCTCTATTATATACATGTGTATCCATTAAAAATACATTGAAATATATAAAGTAAGGGGGTGTGGGGGCACACTCTATGCTCTATTATATACATGTGTATCCATTAAAAATACATTGAAATATATAAAGTAAGGGGGTGTGGGGGCACACTCTATGCTCTATTATATACATGTGTATCCATTAAAAATACATTGAAATATATAAAGTAAGGGGTGTGGGGGCACACTCTATGCTCTATTATATACATGTGTATCCATTAAAAATACATTGAAATATATAAAGTAAGGGGGTGTGGGCACACTCTATGCTCTATTATATACATGTGTATCCATTAAAAATACATTGAAATATATAAAGTAAGGGGGGTGTGGGGGCACACTCTATGCTCTATTATATACATGTGTATCCATTAAAAATACATTGAAATATATAAAGTAAGGGGGGTGTGGGGGCACTCTGTGCTCTATTATATACATGTGTATCCATTAAAAATACATTGAAATATATAAAGTAAGGGGGTTGTGGCGGCACACTCTGTGCTCTATTATATACATGTGTATCCATTAAAAATACATTGAAATATATAAAGTAAGGGGTGTGGGGGCACACTCTATGCTCTATTATATACATGTGTATCCATTAAAAATACATTGAAATATATAAAGTAAGGGGGGTGTGGGGGCACACTCTATGCTCTATTATATACATGTGTATCCATTAAAAATACATTGAAATATATAAAGTAAGGGGTGTGGGGGCACACTCTATGCTCTATTATATACATGTGTATCCATTAAAAATACATTGAAATATATAAAGTAAGGGGGGTGTGGGGCACACTCTATGCTCTATTATATACATGTGTATCCATTAAAAATACATTGAAATATATAAAGTAAGGGGTGTGGGGGCACACTCTATGCTCTATTATATACATGTGTATCCATTAAAAATACATTGAAATATATAAAGTAAAGGGGTGTGGGGCACACTCTATGCTCTATTATATACATGTGTATCCATTAAAAATACATTGAAATATATAAAGTAAGGGGGGTGTGGGGGCACACTCTATGCTCTATTATATACATGTGTATCCATTAAAAATACATTGAAATATATAAAGTAAGGGGTGTGGGGGCACACTCTATGCTCTATTATATACATGTGTATCCATTAAAAATACATTGAAATATATAAAGTAAGGGGTGTGGGGCACACTCTATGCTCTATTATATACATGTGTATCCATTAAAAATACATTGAAATATATAAAGTAAGGGGGTGTGGGGGCACACTCTATGCTCTATTATATACATGTGTATCCATTAAAAATACATTGAAATATATAAAGTAAGGGGTGTGGGGGCACACTCTATGCTCTATTATATACATGTGTATCCATTAAAAATACATTGAAATATATAAAGTAAGGGGTGTGGGGGCACACTCTATGCTCTATTATATACATGTGTATCCATTAAAAATACATTGAAATATATAAAGTAAGGGGTGTGGGGCACACTCTATGCTCTATTATATACATGTGTATCCATTAAAAATACATTGAAATATATAAAGTAAGGGGGTGTGGGGGCACACTCTATGCTCTATTATATACATGTGTATCCATTAAAAATACATTGAAATATATAAAGTAAGGGGGTGGGGGCACACTCTATGCTCTATTATATACATGTGTATCCATTAAAAATACATTGAAATATATAAAGTAAGGGGTGTGGGGGCACACTCTGTGCTCTATTATATACATGTGTATCCATTAAAATACATTGAAATATATAAAGTAAGGGGTGTGGGGGCACACTCTGTGCTCTATTATATACATGTGTATCCATTAAAAATACATTGAAATATATAAAGTAAAGGGGGTGTGGGGGCACACTCTATGCTCTATTATATACATGTGTATCCATTAAAAATACATTGAAATATATAAAGTAAGGGGGGTGTGGGGGCACACTCTATGCTCTATTATATACATGTGTATCCATTAAAAATACATTGAAATATATAAAGTAAGGGGGTGTGGGGGCACACTCTATGCTCTATTATATACATGTGTATCCATTAAAAATACATTGAAATATATAAAGTAAGGGGGTGTGGGGCACACTCTATGCTCTATTATATACATGTGTATCCATTAAAAATACATTGAAATATATAAAGTAAGGGGTGTGGGGGCACACTCTATGCTCTATTATATACATGTGTATCCATTAAAAATACATTGAAATATATAAAGTAAGGGGGTGTGGGGGCACACTCTATGCTCTATTATATACATGTGTATCCATTAAAAATACATTGAAATATATAAAGTAAGGGGGGTGTGGGGGCACACTTTTTTTT
>NW_025054957.1:0-9449 GCF_019279795.1 Protopterus annectens
GATGTGAAGGTTTGGTTGGGGAAAGGGTTGAAAAACAGGGGCCCCACAAAACGTGGGGGGGCCGGGTTCCATTTTTTGTAATTCATGTAGAACACACAGCCAGGGATATTGCTCATGTCCCATAAAAGCTGCAAGGGTATTCTTGGCGCTTGGATAATGCAGCTTTAACCTGTGCTGCAGTAATGCTAGGTGCCTGGCATTCTTCCGGTATTGAGATTGGTCTTTTGCAGGGAGGGGTTGGGAGTGGCACCTGAATCTGTTGGTCAGTATGTTGGCAATATCTTTGTTGGTTTCAGTATAGAGGTACCATTGTGCAGTAATTCAAAGCAAAATCTGGTTATTAGTTGGCACAGTTTTGATATAACCATAGAAGCAGCTTTGTGGTTGTTTTTAGTGTGTGTGCCAGCAATTCTGCCTTCATAGCTGGCTTTCTGGGGTTTTGATGAGAATCTCAACTTTTGTTGAGGCTAGTAAGGAAATTTTCCAGTCTTGGGACTTCACCTTTTTTGCAACAGTTTCTTCCTTCTGTTGTAGAGTTTATTAATGGCAGGGAATTATCAGAGTATGGAAAGTGAACTTGGGGTAGGTTTGTAGCATGGCACAGGTAGTGCTTTGTTCACATTAACTGGAAAGCCTACTCTTTGGAAACACAATGCCAGATAGATTTTGCCTTACGACAAACAAAAATGAACAGCAAACCAGTAAATGTTCCAATACAGCTCCAGGTGATGGCCAGTTAAAAAAACTCCAGCGCAAATAGGAACAAGTAGAAAGCGTTTAATTCAAATGAAAAAACAACAACATAAAACAAATGAAACACTTAAAACCACTAAGCGCTTTCACCTGAAAAGAAGTCAGGCATCATCAGAGTGTTAAGGCAAATATTAAACCAACCAGCTGATATAAATTCCAAAAAACTGCCCTTTGTGCCAAACCTATCAGAATGAAGTAATCGCTCGATGTCATTAATGACAAAACCTTTTTTAAAAAGAAAAACACATGCAACGCAACTTTTTCTTAAACTTAAAAACACCCTTATAGGTTTCAAAAAATAATAAAGATAAGAGTAAAATAACATAAAATAAAATGAAATGAAATGTAATTTATAATCGAAGATATGTATGTATACATATAGTTCAAAATTGGTCAAATCTATTTAAGTAAATAAATAAATAAATAAATAAGGTGTTATATTATATTGTATTGTTAGATAGTTATTAGTAGGTTATTAGTAAATATGTAAATAGTTGTTTGAATAAATAAATGAATAAATATGTACATATTTACATATTCAAGCTGTCTACATAATAAGCTTGTAAAGTTTGTAGTGTTTGTATATAACTGTGTAAAATGTAAAAAGTAGTAATAAAAAGTGCACAAAATGCAAAAAATGCAGAGTATATAGATATATTAACATATTAATATATCCAATTTAAACAAAAAGAGATCTATGTTTTAGAATGCTTACCATAGAAATATACTCATTTATACCTGGGGGTCTGGATGCGTTTAATCTCAACTGCCACAAGGTCTCCCTCATCTCTAATATAATCTTAACATTGCCGCTTCTATCATTATCAGGTATCCTGTCAATAATAAAAAATAAAAATTTGCTAAAATTAACGCAAGTCAAACTATGTAGAGAAAGAGAGTTGGTCGTCTTTTTTTTTTAATGTCCCTAACGTGTTCAAGAATTCTTAACCTTAGTTTCCTAATGGTCTTCCCTACATAGAAACTAGGGCAACTTAAGCAAGTAACAATGTAAATAACCCTCTTAGTGTTGCAATTACAATGGCCAGGACATTTAATAGTCCTATAAAAGTTCATAACTGACACATATGGGCCATTGTTAATAAACTTGCATACACTACAGGAACCACATTTGCTCATAGATGAACTTTTGTAGGGCCCATTATTTGAATTGTCTCTTTCTAACAATTCCTTCAAATTCGGCCCCCTACTGTATGTTATACTTGGTATATTACCTATAACCTGTATGGTTTCCTTGTCCATCGTATAGCTGTAAGTTTCTCTCTCAAAATGTTACCAATTGTGTCCGAACGGCCATTAAAAGGCAAAATCATAGCTTTCTTGTGTTTTTCAGGAACAAGGGAAAAAATATCTTTGTTCAGGTCGTTGTTAACCTTAGGTAAGCCACCCTTCAGTATTGGCCTAAAAGTTACGTGTCTTTTGGCATCAACTTCATTCTTAATTCTATTTAAAAGATCTAAAGGGTAACCTCTTTGTCTAAACATATCCATTAACACTTTTGTTTCATTTGCATAGTGATGGTCAGTACTAATAAGTCTAAATAGTCTTACCATCTGACCCTTAAAAACATTTCTTTTTTGAAACAATGGGTGACAACTCTGGAAGTGTAAAAAACCATTTGAGTAAGTTTCTTTACGAAATATACTTGACTCAATAGTTAATTCACCTTGTTCATCTTTAATAATAACTTAGTAAAATATCTAAATAATTACTAGAGTATGTCCATGTACATTAAATGTGAATTTCAAAAAAAATTTGTAGTGGTTATATTAAGGTAATCAATAAAAAGTGGGAATCAAATCTGTTGAGCCCGGTCAAAAAATCAGTATGTGGGTCCAAATATCTAAGATATAATTTTTAAGCGTGTTGCATAAATGGTGCGATGAAAATACCTTGTCTAGATTTCATTGTGCCAATACCAAATGCTGGCGTGAGATGGAGATGCGCATTTTGTTCTGCTGGCAACTCCCCGTTGCCTGTTTATAAAAGTAAAGTCTACCTTCAAAGGCCAAGAAGTTATTAGTTAAAATAAGTTCCCATAAGGTAAATTCATAAGAGAATCTTTTTAACAGAATGTAACCCACACTCTGTTGTCCAAACAAGATCTAAATAGATTCGAGGCCTTCTAACTGAGGTATGACAGAAAAAAGATTGGATAACATCAATGGTGACCATAATGGGCAAATCATCAAAATGTTGTTGTCTTAATAACATCTGGAAGCGGTGCCAAGAGTCACGCATAAAATCATGTGGAAAGGAAATTAATGTAATGTTTTTACAATTGAAATCAACATGTATGATGCCATGGCTTCGGTTTTAGAACCTTTGGCTGGAAACAATTGGTAGGAAAGGTGGATTATTCTTGGCACATTTATGGATCTTAGGAATGCTGAAGGACTGTGGGTGTCACAGGGTGATCTGCACCAAGTAGTGGTGTTCATCTTGGTCTGTATTTGACCCTTCCATAAGCCATTCATACAAAAGCCAATCAATTTTAGAATATGCCATGTGCTTCTCATTAAGTGATATCCTCTGATAAGTGTTGGCATCGTTAAGTACAATGGTCATTCTGTTAGAATAGTCAATAGCAGACATGATAACCACACCCCCACCTTTATCTGGTTTCATGACCCCAGTTGTTTGAGGTAGTCAATTGCTCCCTCAAAACAAAACTTTTCTAAAATTTCCAGTGGTCATGTTATCTGGAAAATTGTCATTCAGTTTACTCAACCTTCTAAACTGAGCTTCACACATAGATTCAAAAGTGTGGATACAAGGGTGGGTTGGGGGAATAAAGGTACTTTTTCTTTTTGGCCCTAATGATTGTTCATAACACAAATTGTGATTTTTAGAAAAATACATTTGTAAATTCAACTGTCTGGTATACAGTCTAAGATTAACCAATAGTCTCGCTATATCATTCCTAAAACTAGGTACAAAGGTAAAACCTTTTCCAAACAGTGATAAATGGTTGTCAGTCAACTCCAAATCAGTAAAATTATAAAGACATACATTGTTAGTTTTCACCAAAGTACAAATCGATTCACTCTCTAAACTAAGACAAGGTTCAATAGAATCAGTAGTACAACCTAAAAGGTTGTCAAAGAAATGTCCAGAAAAAGAAGTGGTCAGATGGTGATTAATGAGAATGTTAACTGGGCTTTCCCCAGAAGGTGGTGATGAAACTAGGGTCTGTAGTTGTAGTGGGACCACCTCCTCCTGTTGCTGTAGAAACCTTGTGGTTGACCTCTCCACGATGGTTGTCCCCTGGGATACTGATTGCATTCGCGAATGCATTCTGAACGCCTCAATGGGGGAGGATCTAAAAAAACCCCATTCTCATTGAAATCATCAGAGTCAGTCACAAAGTCATCAGTAGTGTGCTCATTAATAACTCGGTTCTGACCAGGAGAGTCAACAGACCGAACAAGTACAGGAGAACCTAAACCCCCCCCCCTCACAGGGGGTTTTAAAGCTGTGTGCCCTCTTAAATTCTTTAAAGTGAGAGTATGCTTTGTGGGTAGCGTAATCCTCGCTGTCCCTGTTAAGCTTAAAAGATTTAGTGTTTAGACCATTGCTCACAAAATTATCAACTCTGGTTAGCACATTTTCGTATTTAAGTTTGTTGATCTCAAACAAAAGATCCTTAATAATATTATTGTTCATTTCACCTAGTTCTTTCTTTAAAGAATCGAGTGTTTTGTTGTTATTAGAAATAATAATATTCATCAGTTCCAAACCCATCCGGTCAAAAAAATCAAGCAAAACTTTGAACCCTTCGGTCCCAGCTGAGAAACCATTCGGTAGTTTAAACATTCTCAAGCCCTTTCTGGCACTTTGTTTAAGCTCTATGGACCTAGCCAAAAAAGCATTGTCCATTTGTAAAGATTTGAATTTTTTAAGTTTAAATTCAAAATTGGATAATTGTGTTTTAAAAGTACCTGGTCCAGAAACACGCCTCTTTCAAACCTGCCAGTCAGTGTCCAAAGGATTTAAATAGGCTTGCAGCCCATCATTAGTAGCGATTCTGTTGTTGGACAAGGAATTAAGACCATTAGACAAAGGATTAACACCATTAGAAGGTCCACTAGAGCCCATATCATTTAAGGCCATATTAGCCACATGCATAGATACTCCTTGTTCCCTGGAAGCGGGCGGAGTATGTAGAGTGTATAAATCCACTTGGGAGTCAGTGAGCGTATTTGCAAATCTGTTAAGCAATCAGTGGTTCCTAACAGGAATCTCTGGTAAGTAGAACCTTGCGCGTCCGCAAATGTCCTTCCTTCTCATGAAATAAGTTGATAAAGCTGGTTGGTTATCTGGAACATATTGTATCATTAACACCGTTCCATGTTGCCTATATAGTAACAAGCCAAAAACCAGTGAACAGCCACTGGTGAGACAAATAAAATCTTAAAATGAACAGCAAACCAGGCTAAATGTTCCAATACAGCTCCAGGTGATGGCCAGTTAAAAAACTCCGAAGGCACAAATAGGAGCAAGTAGGTGGGCATTTAATTCAAATGAAAACAACAACATAAAACAAATGAAACACTTAAAACCACTCTGCTTTCTAAGCGCCACCTGAAAAGAAGTCAGGCATCATCAGAGTGTTAAGGCAAATATTAAACCAACCAGCTGATATAAATTGCAAAAAACCGCCCTTTGTGCCAAACCTATCAGAATGAAGTAATCGCTCGATGTCATTTTGCCTTACACCTGGACAGTGCTGTATGTGATTAAACCTTTGAGACACATCGAGATATCTCTCCTTCTCTTACACTATAATTCAGCTCTCACTTGTTCAGAACTTGTAAGCACTAAATAAGCTACTAATTACTATAGCACTCAATCTTCCTCATTACCTAGAGGAAAACAGTTTTGTACTTACTTTTCTCGCTTGCTTAGAGAAAAACAGCTCTTGTACTCACTTTCCTCATTTATCTAGAGGAAAATATTTTTTTATTCAGGCATGTCCAAGGGTCAGCTCCCCAGGAGTGTTCTCGCCTGTCTGTCCCCAGTGAATCTGGGCATCTTGAGGCAATGTGTGAAATTGCCTCATGTACACAAACAACCCCTCACTCCTACCACCCAACACTCACAACCTGTGAGAGATGTAATTTATCTGTAGCCAAACTGGAGGTAAAAGTTCTCTCTCCAACCAAGATTGAACTTGACAGTCAAGTGAGGGAGCAGGTAAACATTTGCACCACACCACAATCATCACATAGTCTCACTAAATCTACAATCTACCAAAATCCACACATAGTAACACAAACACATTCGCGGGAGGCTCTCAATAATAATCTGTCTAAGCAGCATGGAGACTCCCAAAGCCAAGAAACGCAAGCAACCTCCATCCCCCCAACACAACCCAGAATGACACATAGCCCACAGACTCAGTGTGCCACTCAACCACAGCAAATAAGACAAAACAAGCGTACTCCAACACACTAGTCATAGGTGACTCTATAGTCAGGCACACTGATGTCCCACTCCACCAGGCTAAACAAGGAGGGAGGGAGTTATTGTCAGCTGCACCACCCGTTTCCAGTGCCAGGATCCAGCCACATAACTCCATGCGACCTCCCAGGTCACTCCAAAACAAGTACAAATATGACTCCTGGTCATTGTCCGCCATGTTGGTCTGGGCAATGACCTGAGATGTACCTCCCTGGACTACATGAAAAGAGACATGGAAGAGCTCTCCGATCTTGTAGCCCAGGCAGGTATGACCCTAGCCCTGTGTAGCATTCTGCCATCACCCAGAATGATACCGCAGTACAAGGACAAAATGATTGACTTCAATAATTGGCTAAGCTTCTGGTGTCTTTCTAAGGGTATCCGGTATCTGTCTGCTTGGGATGACATGGTCGACAGACCATGATGCTTTGCCACAGATGGCCTGCACCTGTTGTCCCTGGGATTCCAGATACTGGCTAAGGCTGTTGCTGCCCCTATAGTGCCTTTTTTAGGCAAGGTTGAATGACAAATTCACCAACATAACAGGAACAGGCAAGCAAAAACTGAGGGTAATGCTACTCAATGCTAGAAGTGTAAATCTCAAAATGCACTCACTCGAGACACTCCTTAAAATGGAGAACATTGATATCTGTACAGTGACTGAGACCTGGTTCACGCAGGGCTCCGTAGAGGAGCACCCCTGCACTACCAGGCTATAACTCATACCACACTTTTTGGCCATGTAACCTGGACCAAAATCACCCAAAGGTGGAGGTGTGTCCATATTCATTAAGGATATCCACACACCTCCAGGCTAGCTTGCTCAGCATAATGCATCTGAGGTTATCCAAGTGCAAACCTTTCTGGGCAAAACTGCAATCCAAATCTTGTAGCTTGCTACAGATCCCCCACCATGCCTCAGGATTCCCACCTCCTCTTTTCTTGATGTACTGGAAAATATTAGGGTTCAACCAAACACCCTAATAATGTGGCTTAATTTCAACTTCACCCCACCATTAACTGGGAAAAAAAACTACTCATGTACCAACTCCTAAGCTCAATGCTTTTCATAGAATTCATAAACTCCGTTGCCCTGGATCAACTTATCCACACCCCCACCAGGGGCAACAATATCCTAGACACTAGTCATTACTAACACGCAGTGACACGGTGTTCCACACCTGAAGTCAACTCCTCGTTGGTCCCATTCGACCATAAGCTAATCTCACCCCTTGATATCCCACATCCTGCTCCCCCACCCCCCATTAAGGAAAACCACAGTAAAAAAAATTTCTCAAAAGCCAACTTCATGCTTCTGTAAGATTTGAAGTGGTGAATTTCATGTTTCACCCATGCAGTTGGACAATACAAAGCCGGCACACCTGCTGAATCCTACACAAAATGCACTCTATAAGCACTTACATGAGTGCATGGATCGTGGCTTATCCCAAACAGAACCAAGATGCTATCCTCCAAAAAAAAGTTGAAGCCAATCTGGTGGTCCCCCTGCCATAAACAAAACTGTATAGCAAGAAGGAAGAAACTGTTGCAAAAGGTAAAATCATGAGTGGAGGGAGCTCCCTGGTGAGCTCCTCAGTAAGAAGCTGAGATCCCTTATAAGATCCTTCAAAGATAGCTACGAAAACAAAATCACCACTAATTCTAAGGACAAACCACAAAGCATTCTATAGCTAGTATCAAGAATCTCTACCGGCAACACCCAGATCTGCTCTGAGTTACAGCACAAAGGCAAGAAAAAATTACAGAACCTAACTGATATTGCCAAACATCCTGGCAGAATAGGTTCAGTGCTAACTTTACCCCCTTCTCACCCCCCTAAAGGGCCCACATGTCTATACAGGAAGAATGCAGAGTCCCTGTAATCCCACAACTACATATAGTAAAACCTGCACTCTCTTAAAGCCCAAACACAGCACATCCATGAGAGTGTGGACAACATCCCAAGCTGCATTTTACACGAACTTCAGAACAGAGCTGGCTCTCCACTTAAGCACAATGTTCAATAATAATAGCCTCAAGCATCAGGCTTTGTGCTCACTGGAATGCACACACAGCAACAGTTATCCCACTCCACAAAGGGGGAGCTTACACTGCACTGATCCGGGGAACCATCGACCTTATTAGCCTGACGAGCCTGGGCCTCTGCAAGGCCATGGAACTTATCATCATGGAACTCATAAACAAAGACATTGGTAATGTCCAAACTCCCTAGATCCCACCCAGTTCGGGTTTTGTGAAAGGCAGATGCTGCCTCCTGAACCTGATCGACTTCTTTGAGGCAGTCACCAAAGGAAAGCCATAGATGAGGGTAAGGTGGTTCACACAGCCTATCTTAACCTCGCCCATGGCTTTTCGACACCATCCCCCATTCTAGAATTATAGCTAAACTCTCACTAAACTAGGTATAAATCCCTACATCACAAGATGGGTTGCCAACTGGCTCACTGACAAAACCCACACTGTAAAAGTTGCAGACTCCAAATCTAACACTCAAAAGCAGTGACAAGTGGAGTGCCACAGGGTTCCATCCTGGGACCTCTCCTGTTTGGTATCTACTTCTCTGAAGTACAGGTTAACACAGAAGGCCTCTGGCTAATGAAGTTCACAGATGACTACAAACTAGGAGCCATAGTCAAGTCCCCAAATGATGTGGACATCCTATAGAAGGGTCTGGCTGAGACAGATGCCTGGTGTCAGAGCCATGGCCTCAAGCTCAATGCCAAACAGTGCAGTGTCATCCCCTTTGGTAAAAACTCTGTACCCATGAACTACCACATAGGCAGCAAGCTACTTAACATCAAATGCATGATAAGAGACATTGGGACCCAGGTGGACAGCAGTCTCTCCTTTGATAGTCACATCACCACAGTAGCCAGGAAGTCATTCTACATGGCACACCTCATCATAAAAGGGTTCTCATCCAAGAAAAAAGAGGTCATTGTTCCTCTCTACTCGGACACCACTCTCATTAGTCCCACTATAGAGTACAACCCCCTTTTTGGAATGTGCCTCACCACTCGACATCTGCAGCAGCTGGAAATGCCACAAAAGCTACCTCACAAAGAGGGAGCCACTGACCTCAAAACAAATGCCCTACACTTTAGATCATCTCAAAAAAAACTCCAGCTTTACTCTGTAGCATATCGCCTACTTGGTGATCTCTGCCTAACTGTATATAAAGCTATGTCAAACCC
>NW_025054958.1:0-9018 GCF_019279795.1 Protopterus annectens
TCTGGTTGTTGGCCCCAACACTTCTGGACCAAACAACAAAGGAGGGAGAGTATCAATATTCATTGAAGATTCCCACACACACACTCCACATTGGTGGCAAAAGTACCACACAGGTGTTAAGTTTATTGAATACAGAAGACATAATTGGGGACCTGGGGAACAAACTTGATAGCAATCTGTCATTTGTCAACCATGTGGCCAATGTGGATGTGGATTGAAAGACATGTTATATAGCCCAGCTAATCATGAAGGGATTCACATGTACGGCAGGGGAGATGGTGATATTGTGCACTCTTTACTCATCCATCATCAGGCCTATAATTGAGTACAATGCCCCTTTTGGGATGTACCTAACCAGATACCTACAGCAACTGGAAAAGCCCAACAGTACCTCATCAAGAGGATCAAAGGGCTCAAACAGATGCCATATGCTGCCCAGTTAAAAAGAAAATCCAGCTGGACTCAGTGGTATACTGCCTGTTCAGAGGCAATCTGTGCCTGCCATATACAGCCATGTCCAACCCCAGAATAATGGACATGCCGCACCTGCAGGAAATCAAACCCATACAGCCACTGCGGCTCAGGAGACCTGAACCTTTGCACTGACATAAATAGGATGATGCTGGATGGACATATTCCTAACCCAGGAAGGCTCGCCTTCTTCACTCTGTAATGAACCTACAGTACAGGTTAGGCAGGAGTCCCCTCATTGACTCTCTCCTCCATAGGAATCTGGATGAGTGGATGGAGATCAGTTTCGTACCCTCGGTATCACTTCTATGTCACTTTTCTGTTAGGACAGAGGCACAGTATACTAACCTCGGAAAAGGGCCTAGCAACATAAATTTTAATTGGGTGGCAAAAAGAGCAAACACACATTCTACTAGGCTTATCAATGCCCTAGGGCAAATAGCCTAGTATGAACCTATGAACCTATGTGTACTGCTATAGTACTTCTGCCATATGTTGCATGTGTGTGTGTTGTGGGGGATGCACAGGTAATGGCCAGATATTTCTGCACAGGCAACACGTCTGAAACACTCTTGGTGTTAATCCCTACATACTGTATGTGTGTTGCCATCCAACCCTGTGATGTGGACACACATTACTCTGCCTGGATACAAATATCCCAACAACACCACAAGCACAGTACACTACCTTGCTATGTATGTATGTAATTACACAGTTATTCACTAGTTAGGACTGTGATGCTATCCATGCAGCCCACTGGGCCAGTGGAAGCCACAACACACACTGCTGGCCCCTTTGCAAAAGCTTACCACAGACATCCCACATAGTGCATGTAATGTGCACACACATATCTAACCCAGACCGTATGCACACCGCTTATTTATCCTGTCCAGTGGACTACAGATACAGGCACATTGTATAACAATAGCAGGAAGCTACTGCAGCACAGGACAGATTCACATGAAGGCAAGGCATCTGTGGTCAGCAGTGGTAAGATGCTTCACATTCACCAAATGCACAGATATTGGCAACATTGTTGCAGACAGATTAGGTGCAGGTATCCCCCCCATTCTCCTACACAAGTGGAATTAGTTATCACAGATGACTGTAACCTCCCTATCATCTCACATGTCCAGGTGAGGGCCACCCTCAACATTGCAGAACACACAGCATCACTGTTACAAAATGGTATCCCTGGATGTGTGATAATGCTCACCCCTAGAGGACATAGCACCACATTACAGACTGATATTAAACCCTGGCCATACTACAGGATATGTACCTGAACAGTGCCATACATACACAGTGGTCCCACACCAATGAGGAGGAATGTCTACTGACCTGGGAACTACTGCATCATATGGATAACTGGCCTTGTGTTCTAAACTATGGAAGTTTTAAGTATGGACGACATGTACAGCAATATTACATATGTATATATATCAGGACTATGTACACACAACCTATCTCATGGACATACCTATAGATAGTGAACTATGATACATTTGGAGGTTTCACAGTAAACACAGTATTAACCTGCTACTTTGCATTACCTGTGTTTGTGTCAGCTGTTGCTGTGTCAGTGGTGCTACTTGCTGTTTGCTGCTGCTGCTGCTGGTTTTGTTGCTGGCTGTCTTTATTTCTTTTTTTTTTCTCACTCTGTCTCTCTCTTTCTCTGTCGGTTTTGTGCAATGAATGTATTGCATGTGTGGAGTGTGAGTACTGGATGCTTTTGTAGGTATCTGCATAGGTCCATGTGATGGCCTCTGCACCAATTGTAAGGCAGCATTTGCTAATTGCATTCAGCCAGTTGTGTACTGATTGCATGTCTCACTGTGATTTCAGGACAGTGCTATAAAAGGGTATGTGAGATAGGCGTTGCCCTTTCAGATTGTAAGGGCGTGGACCATGCTGGTATGCTGTCGACAGTGTTCTGTGAGTGTGAAGGTTAGTACGTCTCTCAAGCTTCATGCTGTGTTGTAAATTCAGGTTGCTGCATTTCTCTCACCTGTTCTCTGTAGTGAGTGTGTATGCATACTGACACCTACAACTATATTTCATATGTATTGATATATATATATATATATATATATATATATATATATATATATATATGTGTGTGTGTGTACATATACATACTTTCATATATGTACATTAGCTGACATTATTGGGTACACGCTAACAATTAGCAGGGCTGTTTCTGTTAACACTAAACTAGTATGGGAATCCAGTAAGTGGGACAGTAAAAGTCTGCCAGACATGCTTTGGGTAGTACACATCCTATATTGCCTTTATCTTCATTCCTACTATCACATGTTCTACTTATTTTAGCACTATATTCCTGTATGAGAGTCATGGCTTACTGGTAGGTCATACAGACTAGTGTTACAAAGGTCTTGTGGTAGGGCCTACTAGTATGCTTATATTTTGCTTTCAAATTGAGTACAGGGCCTATCAATCAAAGTGCTGGAGGCACCTTTAAGCAGTTAAAGGGGTTAGTAGGTCTCACAGGAGTCAGGCTGTGTTGCAGATTCTGGTTGCTGCATTTATCTTCACTGTTTCCTGTAGTGAGTGTGTATGGATACTGACATCTACCACTATATTTCATATGTATTTATATATATATATATATATATATATATATATATATATATATATATATACATATATATATATGTATATATATATATATATATATATATATATATATATATATATATATATATATATATATATATATATATGTATATGTATGTGTACATATACATACTTTCATATATGTACATTGCCTTACATTATTATGTACAAGCTAACAATTAGCAGGGCTGTTTCTGTTAACACTAAACTAGTATGAGAATCCAGTAATTCGGTCATTAAAAATCTACCTGACAGGCTTTGGGTAGTACACCTCCTATATTGCCTTTATATTCATTCCTACTATTACATGTTATATTTATTTTAGCACTATATTCTTGTATGAAAGTCATGGCTTAGTGGTAGGTCATACAGACTAGTGTTACAGAAGTCCTGGGTTCAAGACTGACAGTGGGAATTTATTTTTCTTTCGAAATGAGTACAGGACCTGTCAATCAAAAGTGCCAAAGGCACTTTAAGCACTAAAACCAGGTTCATGCTGCTTATGCTGAGCTCGCATGTGCACTGGTGGTTAGTTCCCACAGACACAAGCCAAAAACCCGCTATTTTCTTTGAAAGAAAAGAAAAAGGGGTGACAGGAAAGTGGTGAAAAAGGGGTCACAAAGAGGGTAAAACAGTAGGGAAACAAGCTTGGAATTTGCAGGAAGGATGTAGGTGAGGCCCATAGCTGCCCATGTCTTTCTCAGCAACAGCTGTGCATTTGTATGCAATTTGGTGTGACATTTGGAACCTTCCACCCCTGAGAGAGGTGTCCGGACAACATTAATACCTGTTGTACAGCCAATTGTAATTAACAGTTTCGATGTACAGTGGACATGTGTGCAACATGGACAGCTATGTATGGGGCGTAATTTTTTTGTGGGTACAGAGTGCCCTTTTTTTTTTTTATCAGGTGAGAGTGGTATGTCAGGTGAGGTAGTTGGTATAGCTGGGGAGGTAGGTTGGGTAGGTTAACAGACAAGACAGACAAGACGCATACAGGGGCGGTGTATGGATCTCCCTTCGCACCACAGACCGGACACCTTGGAGGGTGAGTGGTCGAGCTCCTCCGGCCACGCTTGCAGAGGTGGGATGGGCCCCATCCCCTGCAGCACTTCCACCCGAAGGTGACACAGGGCCACCAGAGGAGGGTCCAGCCTGGGCACTAGTGCCAGGTGCAGTCGCCAGCTGAGGTGGGAGAGGTTGGTCCGCTGGGAACTGCCTTCCCAAGCGTTCTAGGTTTGTGAGTATGTTATGTTAGTTTGGGTTAGTGGCATATTATTCCATTCAAATTAGTTGTAACAGCATGCATTGGTATTCCCATTAAACAAACACCCAGATATTAACACCATTGAAAAACAAGCATATCAATATCACATGCATTATTTAAACGGAAATACACAATTGAACAACATGCAGGGTTGATTAATGGCAACAGGCCATCAGGTTTGCAGGTATGAACAGGGCACATGCAACAACAGACATGCATATATTTTTGAAACAGGACAAATGTCCATGGTTAATGAAATGTTCACATACCTATATTTAGTGAGTGTTTTAATTTGCAATTATAGGGTGGGGTGGAGAAAGAAAATGATGCCACATTCATAAATTACACATTGATATACATTTGTAATAGGAACACAATTAACTTGTGGGTGATAGTTTCAAAATCATTTTTAATTGACTGTCATGCTAGACCTGTTACAGATACATCACTATCCTAGTTATTTTGAATTTGATCAGATACATCATCCTGCTACACTTCGATGACAGAGCAGGGGACAACTATGGATGTTTAGTATGTCAGACAATCATTCATTCTATCTGCAAATTGTTGACTGTCATCACCATATACAGATTTTGGCCTGAACATTCAAGATTCAGACACACTGACATCAGTTTGGGATGTTAAGTTTTAATTCCCACATGCATTTAGTTCTGTAGAACCACACTGACGCCTTAATATTCAGGAGTTATTACTACTTTATTCATTGATACATGACCCTTTCTGTCACTCTCACACATCCTGCAATTTCACAGTTCAGGTTGGTACTTCTAGGCTTTGTTCACATATTAGACCTGTGGTGATTCCAACACTTTCCAGCAGCCTCACTTCTGTCATGATTCAGCATTTCAACAGGGGATATATCTCACATGTGATTACCTCAGATTCTGAAGCTGTACTCTTGAGACTACTGCAGGTTATACTACATTTAATTAATGGTGGGACATCTGTATTACAGCACTATTTATTTCTATCAATTATATTTCCAGTTACACTTGCATACTGATGAACTTGTTGCAGCCATACCTGCAGACTTTCACTTGTTGCTTGCACATTATATTACTTTAATCAATACACTGCAGTGTTCTGCTACATGCTACACTATAATATTTATTTACAAGTACTAGGTGGGGTTACTAACCTGCATGGTGGCACAGCCGCGCCAGCCTGCGGTCATATGCCCGTTGATTCATAGAGCGGACACCTGCAGCTGTAATACAAAACAAGTAATATTGGACTACACATCTCCATGGTATCAGCTAGTTGAATTCCTTACATACATAAGTAAAATGTAACTTACTCAGTAGTGGGGCGTTGGGCATATCCTGGGCCTCCTGGATCCATTGGGTCAACTGGTCTTCTTTACGTCGCTTCAGGTCCGCATGGTGGTGGTGACGGACCTGCTCACCAGTACGTGGAATCCCAGTAGCACTAGTGAGATCATGAGCCAACTGGTCCCATGCCTCCGCCTCCCTGCACGCTCCCCATGAGACCTGGCCCTGCATGAGTTGGGCCTCATGATGGTGAACTAGGAGCCAGACCATGTATCTGGACTCCTCAATGCCCCACCGCTGTGCTCGAAAGCAATGTCCCTCCCCTACTCCACTCATTCTGCCTGCAGGTCTATTCTACAATCGTTTCTGCTGTGTATTCCCGCCTATGGGGTTTATATATGCCGATTTTCCCACACATTTCTATGATTGGCCGTTTTGGAATTGTATCAACTTCACAGAAACTGCTTTATCATGCTCCATTCTGGATTATATCCTATATATATGCTATTTCTGCATTTCTAAGTGCTGCTGTCATGGCTTAGTGGTTTAGTACCTTGTCTCTAGTGCATGGTATCCTGGGTTCGAATCTGACCACTGATTTTTAATTTTCATGACTGTCTAGAAATTAGTTGAGGACCTGTCAATCAAACATGCCTAGAGCACTTTTATGCACTTAAAACCAGGTCTGCGCTCGTTTGCGCGGAGCTAACGCATGCGCACCGGTGGTTAGCTTGTGGGCGCGGCATGCACCTCCGCGCAAACGGTGTGCACTGGGTTAAACCTTAATTGGCTAGTAACACACATGTTCAGCTAAGCACAGCTATTTGCACACAGTTTGAGCCTGTTAAACTGGTGCTTAGCTACGGACAAGCAATTTGCAGCCTTTGAAACACTACTCAGCTAAGGGCACTCTGTCTCATAGCAGCTTAGCTATCACTACATTTCTAAATATTTTTTTTATTGTATTACTTGATATATATGCTCCATTTCATTCCATTTTAAAAAAGGAAATACTTTTACATTTGTACAGTACTGTCAGGGGCCTTTTTAGTGCTTATTTACAAAAAAAAAAGGTTGTTTTGTGGGCTTGAACCTTGCCTGCCTGCTCTTAAGCCGACAACTCTACCGCTATGCTATTACTTCTTGGCTTACTTTGCATATTTAGTTCTTATATCCTTTTCCACCGATTGCTAACTGCAGTTATGCTTAGTAGCACACCACAAGCGACACCTAGACACAGTAGCAAACATTTACGGGGGTTTAAAATAAATAAAACAGTTTTTATTTTAATTTTATAACATCTGTTCACTTTTTACATTGCTGGTCTGTGGGGGCATGTGTTGTGTAGTGTGTTTATTCACATTTCCATGGCCTCTCTCGTGGCTGTTTACTTTCAGCCATTCTAGACTTCCAGGGGCATGTCCGCTTGCAGGGCTTAGCCTACGGACACGCCCCCTACTGTCTTACACGGACCGTGTAAGAGTTACGGTGTGATTCAGCATGCCTCATGCACCTCATGCATATGCATGACATGCTGACATCACACCGTTTAACTGCAGCCTCCATGTAAGAGTTATAACTCTTACACGGAGGCTTCCTGAATCCTGCCCTATATCTTCTGCTTCGTGTAAGTAACATCATCCACAATCAGCTGCATTGTGCTTCTGAGATTATGAACATAACTAATAGGGCTTTGTGATTTCCTTTGGCTTGGTAGGCTATTTTAGACTCAGACATTGCACTGGTGGATTTTATGCTCCTGAATCACTTGTTTGTTTCAAAGGCAACAGCTCTATCATTATGGGAATTACACTTTTTACTTTTGTTCAAAATTCTCTTTGTTTTATTGTAAAGCATGTTATGGTTCTACCATGGGCATTTGTTTCTGGGGTTTGCTCTGAACTTGTTTATACAGATTGCAGCTGTACCCATACAGCTGTTTACATGCTGGTATAGGGTGGTGCTGTATGTTTCTATATATTTGGTGGAGTTAATTGGGTTTGTTGCTGATTTGAAGCTTGCCAGTTTATATATCACTTAGGAGAGGGTAGTTTGTCCTTGAGAAAACTCTAAAGACACTTTGGTTGGAAGGGGTGAATGGTTTCAATTTTATTTTGAAGGAGACGGCTTTATGGTCAGACCTAACAAGTAATAAAGATACCAAAACAAATAAACCTCAGATGCCTACCAGTTGCAGGTACAATTTTTATTGAAAAAGTGAGCATTTTCATCCATTTGTTTACCTCAGACTTCTTCAGATTAAAACAAACAGTTCTTCCATCGCTAATGTTTAATTTTTAAAGACAACACCTCCATCTAGTGGTTGGGTGTCTGCGTTACATGTATTAACGAAATAATGTAAAATTATATTGTACATAACAATATTCCCTCTAAAATCACTAAAATACTTCCATAAATTACACACATTGCAATAAATTATAATATTTTAATGTTATAAAATGGTCAGTACATTCATTAAGTAGTTCAAATCTAAATCTTAGACCTTTTGTTGACTAATAAACTTGTAATGGAAATTCTGTTATTAATTCCTGGGGGATAAATTGCATTCAAAAGTACCTGCCAATGTAATTCCCATCTTTCTATAAAGGATTTCGAATCAACTCCCCTTTCGAAGCATGGTACTTTCTCCAATATAAAAAACAAATACTTATTGAATTTTTCATACAACTTAGAATGCTTGTATAAGGCATTATTCATGTCCTTTTTTCTAATTGCATAATCATGTTGATAAATTTTAAGTATTAATGCATTTATAGTCTTTCCTTTGTAGAAATCTGGGCAGGTATGACACTAGGCTAAATAAACTGCCACTGTTGTGTTCCATTAAATTTCCCATTTGGGTAAATGGATTTTGGGTAGTTATCCACTTTAATAGTAGAACCTTCATATATGAACATATATTGACTGCAAGCACCACATTTAGACATTCCTTTTGCATCCAGATTGTCTCCTCCTTTCCTGTTACATGTACTCTCGATTTTTTTTAAACTCATTCCTTTTTTATACACTGTAGTGGGATTCTGACCTATTTTTTGTCTAACTCCTGTGTTTTGAAGTATCTAACCCAGTTGTGAGTTAATATGCTCTTGACATTTTTATTTGAACTGTTGAAACTACACACATATGCTCTAATGCATGCTTGTGTACACCCTGTGTATCCACTTTAAACAAGAGTCTTGTCACTGTCCTTGTTCCTCGTATTCCGCAAACCATATTTTAGTACAGATTTATAATGACCTTCTCTTTCCATTACTATTTCTTGCATTATACTTTCAACAAAGTCCAAAGGATAATTCCTATCCTTAAACATCATAGTTAATGCTTTCTTCA
>NW_025054959.1:0-8411 GCF_019279795.1 Protopterus annectens
CAAGGATATACAGTATATATGAGATAAAATTAAAAATTTAAATTTAAAAACTATAAAGGATACAGGTATATATGAGATAACATTTATCTACATAGATGTTATGTAAAGGGACAGCTATCAAGGATATACAGTATATATGAGAGAACATTTATCTACATAGATGTTATGTAAAGGGATAGCAATCAAGGATATACAGTATATATGAGATAACATTTATCTACATAGATGTTATGTAAAGGGACTGCTATAAAGGATATACAGTATATATGAGATAACATTTATCTGCATAGATGTTATGTAAAGGGACAGCTATCAATGATATACAGTATATATGAGATAACATTTATCTACATAGATGTTATGTAAAGGTACACCTATCATGGATATACAGTATATATGAGATAACATTTATCTACATAGATGTTATGTAAAGGGATTTCTATCAAGGATATACAGTATATATGAGATAACATTTATCTACATAGATGTTATGTAAAGGGATTGCTATCAACGATATACAGTATATATGAGATAACATTTATCTACATAGATGTTATGTAAAGGAATAGATATCAAGGATATACAGTATATATGAGATAACATTTATCTACATAGATGTTATGTAAAGGGATTGCTATCAAGGATATACAGTATATATGAGATAACATTTATCTACATAGATGTTATGTAAGGAATAGATATCAAGGCTATACAGTATATATGATATAACATTTATCTACATAGATGGTATGTAAAGGGACAGCTATCAAGGATATACAGTATATATGAGATAACATTTATCTACTTAGATGTTATGTAAAGGGACAGCTATCAAGGATATACAGTATATATGAGATAATATTTATCTACATTGATGTTATGTAAAGGGATTGCTATCAAGGATATACAGTATATATGAGATAACATTTATCTACATAGATGTTATGTAAAGGAATAGATATCAAGGATATACAGTATATATGATATAACATTTATCTACATAGATGGTATGTAAAGGGACAGCTATCAAGGATATACAGTATATATGAGATAACATTTATCTACATAGATGTTATGTAAAGGGACAGCTATCAAGGATATACAGTATATATGAGATAATATTTATCTACATTGATGTTATGTAAAGGGATTGCTATCAAGGATATACAGTATATATGGGAATATGATTTATCTACATTGATGTTATGTAAAGGGATTGCTATCAAGGATATACAGTATATATGAGATAACATTTATCTACATAGATGTTATGTAAAGGGACAGCTATCAAGGATATACAGTATATATGAGATAATATTTATCTACATAGGTGTTATGTAAAGGGATAGATATCAAGGATATACAGTATATATGATACAACATTTATCTACATACATGTTATGTATAGGGACAGCTATCAAGGATATACAGTATATATGAGATAACATTTATCAACATACATGTTATGTAAAGGGACTGCTATCAAGGATAAAAAGTATATATGAGATAACATTTATCTACATAGATGTTATGTAAAGGGACAGCTATCAAGGATATACAGTATATATGAGATAATATTTATCTACATAGATGTTATGTAAAGGGACTGCTATCAAGGATAAAAAGTATATATGAGATAACATTTATCTACATAGATGTTATGTAAAGGGATAGCTATCAAGGATATACAGTATATATGATATAACATTTATCTACATACATGTCATGTATAGGGACAGCTATCAAGGATATACAGTATATATGATATAACATTTATCTACATACATGTTATGTATAGGGACAGCTATCAAGGATATACTGTATATAAGAGATAACATTTATCTACATAGATGTTATGTAAAGGGATAGATATCAAGGGTATACAGTATATATGAGATAACATTTATCTACATAGATGTTATATAAATGGAGAGCTATCAAGGATATGCAGTATATATGAGAAAACATTTATCTACAGAGATGTTATGTAAAGGGATTGTTATCAAGGATATACAGTATATATGAGATAACATTTATCTGCATAGATGTTATGTAAAGGGACAGCTATCAAGGATATACAGTATATATGAGATAACATTTATCTACGTAGATGTTATGTAAAGGGATAGCTATCAAGGATATACAGTATATAACAGATAACATTTATCTACATAGATGTTATGTAAAGGAACAGCTATCAGGGATATACAGTATATATGGTCTTATTTATCTACATAGATGTTATGTAAAAGGGACAGCTATCAAGGAATATACACAGTATATATGAGATAACATTTATCTATGTGAGATGTTATGTAAAGGGATAGCTATCAAGGATATACACAGTATATGTAAGAGGATAAACATTTATCTACATAAATGTTATGGAAGGAAACAGCTTAATAGGGATATACAGTATATATGATAATACTTATCTACATAGATGTTATGTAAGGGATTAGCTATCAAGGATATACAGTATATAATGAGATAACATTTATCTACATAAATGTTATGCGAAAGGATTATATCAAGGATATACAGTATATATGGAGATAACATTTATCTACATAGATGTTGTATGCTAAAGGGATAGCTATCAAAGGATATATACAGTATATATGAGATAACATTTATCCACATAGATGTTATGTAAAGGGATAGCTAATCAAGGATATACAAGTATATATGAGATAACATTTATCTACATAGATATTATGTAATGGATAGCTATCAAGGATATACAGTATATAAGGAGATAAACATTTATTCACCATAGATGTTATGTAAAGGGAGATTAGCTATCATGGGTATACAGTATATATTAGATAACATTCATCTACATAGATGTTATGGGTAAGGGACAGCTATCAAGGATATACAGTATATATGAGATAACATTTATCTACATAAATGTTATGTAAAGGGATTGCTATCAAGGATATACAGTATATATGAGATAACATTTATTCACACATAAATGTTATGTAAAGGATTGCTATCGTATGATATACAGTATATATGAGATAACATTTATCTACATAAATGTTATGTAAAGGGATTGCTATCAAGGATATACAGTATATATGAGATAACATTTATCTACATAGATATTATGTAGCGGGATAGCTATCAAGGATATACAGTATATATGAGATAACATTTATCTACATAGATGTTATGGAAAGGGATAGCTATCAAGGATATACAGTATATATGAGATAACATTTATCTACATAGATGTTATGTAAAGGGACAGCTATCAACGATGTACAGTATATATGAGATAACATTTATCTACATAGATGTTATATAAAGGCGTAGATATCAAGGATGTACAGCATATATGAGATAACATTCATATTGACAACACACACCTAAGAGTTGACCTAGTAGTCAGGGATTTGGGGACACACATATACAGTAATCTAGTCTTTGATCATCATGTGTCTACAGTGGTGAGAAAAATCATTCTATGTTGTGCAACTTATAAATAAAGGTATGGCATCTAGGTCCAAGGAAGTCATTGTTCCACTGTATTCCGCATTCATCAGACATATAGAATTGAGTACAATGCCACCTTTGGAATGTATCTAACCAGGCATATCTAACAAATAGAACATCGACAGACGTTCCTCACTAAAAGAATACAGAGCATAAGTAGCATTATGCAGACTGCCACAAGGCTCTGTCCCTGTATTCTGTCTCATACAAGCTGTTGAGGGGAGATGTATGTCTTGTATACAAGGCATTGTCAGACCCCACTCTGATGGAGCTCCTGCATTTCTGCAAAACAAACAGCACCAGAATTACCCATTCTAAAGACTTAAAGCTTGGCTGTGATATCAATAGGACCTGCTAGAGAGAGATAGGCATGTATCCCAATGACTACTCCATCTCTGTAATAGGCTCCACATCCATGTGAAGCAGAGTGCTTTCCTAACCCAATTCAGGTGTACCTTAGACAATTGGATGGGAAACAGGAAATTCATCCTTGGTTTGGCACCTGTGTCTCTAATGGACACAATTAGCTTGTAAATGTTTCATCTCCCAAGCCTCTGCTTACACTTATCAAGGGTACCAGAACTGGTCAAAGATTTAGGATGCACGGCTAGGATTAAAAAGATCCTTGTGGTCATTAGCCTAGTAAACACCTATGAACCTAAGTGTTGCACTTGTACCTCTGAAAAATGGCCTTGATTCACATACACTGAGATAACTGTGCACAAACTGGTCCCATCTCCATACGTTGCAGGGCCAGAAGTGTGTATCCGTAATTGCTCCAACAGCACTGGAGATCAGCAGCTTTCATTTATGCTGATTGGGTGCTCAGCATTGCATACATGAGCAATAGCATCAGTGAAAAACATTGAAAATTCCTAAAAATAAATGATAGTCTTTCCATCATTCTGTGCAGTGCAAACTAACCTGCTACCACAACTACGCTTAGTTCTTGTTCCCATTAAAGATGCGGCAGTGTTCCAGCCAATGAAGGTAATTGCTTGATTAGATCCCAATATTAGCAATATTATGGTTATGTAACCAGCCCAACAGTCATGGCAGTCAGAATCAAAACATTTACCAATCACTTCCTGCCATGCCTGCAGCACAGGAAGCAAACACAGTGTGCCACCTTCACTAAGCAACATTATGCAGTACATAAACAGGATGTGTCTATATCTGTTAAAGAACTACATACAGACATTAACATTCTGTGCCAATTTAATGCAACAGTTGGATGTTGTATTCATGAATCCACTTGTTTCTTCTAATAATGAAATTGGCTAAAGCTTCTACCTTACAGGAATGTTTGTCCTTGGGCATTAAAAGATCTCATAGATATATGGTGAAATATTCTTCAAAACCTACTACTCTTCCAAGGTCAGACACAATTAAATTAATTTAATTACTAGACAAATAACTGATTTTGAGAACTACCTGTATTAAGGGTTGTCAATGACTATTCAGCCAAAACTGAGGATAAAAGAAAAGCATGCTGGTCTCTTATTAAGCTCTTTAAATAAAAAATGCAAAAATGTTTCTTTCTATCCAACCAAAAGTACTATTTTCAAGGGTCTATACTGAATGTTTGAACATTCAGTATTTCGAATCTCATATGGTCGACACCATATGATCGGATTTTTGAATGTTCGAATGTTGCAACGGAGATCTCCATACAGTGCAGAATGGGAAGATTTCCCTTTTCTGCGCTGCAGTGCGATCTCAGAGTTGGTATATTTAAAGACCGAGGGGTGTGGGGGGTGCAGGCTGACTTGCCCCCCTTATTAGAGCATTCAGGTAGGTGTTTTGTGTAGTTTATTTTTTTTTTATTAGGTATTCAAACTTTTGAAAGTTTGATCATATGGTTTCGACCATATGGTAGTCGAACTTTCAAACATTCGATTATCTAATATAGACCCTATTTTCAAGCCGGCGTGAGAAAGAACTTTCACCTGAATATCATTATTACTAATGTGGACAACATGGTGTGGTGTTATTCCTCTCTCAATAAAGACAGATGAAAGACTTTTACTGCAAACTAATTCCTACTATGAAAAACATGAAAAGTGGCTTTATTTTATATAGATATATATTATATATATCGACAAGCATTTGCCCCCTTCCCCAATGTTGTGCGACCCTGGAGTTGATATATATAGTTAGTGTGGGGGCACAGCCCTCCACATTGGGGGGTGTGGGGGGTGAAGCCCCCCACCTAAAATGTCGTTGTCGCATCAAATGAACTGTCGACTCAAAATGAACTGTCGATCAAATGAACTGTCGATCAAATGACATGAACCCATATATATATATATATATATATATATATATATATATATATATATATATATATATATATATATATATATGTATAAAATACAATAATTTGATAAAATTCTTTCACTGCATTAGATAATGCTACACCTCTACAGGAATATTCATACATCTAGGAGGAATGTGTTCCTTTAATACTGTTCTGATGGTGAGACATATTAGCTACCTTACTATTAATAAGCTAAGCTAACACATTTTATTTATTTATTCCATTTATCCTTTGTTGACCGGGTTGGTCCCACTGGCCTAGTAGCCTTTTTTTTCAGGAGAGACTCAAGGTGTTATTTATACTATTAGGGGAAATTTAGATTGGGTGTTGGGAAACTTCCCCTCTTCATCATTGTTGCGAGTGGGACCCATTTTGAAGGAGCACATACTGTTTCCATTCCAGGCGCAGGGCAGCCTGGAAAAATAGGAATGTAGATGGAGAGGGAAGGAGATGATGGAGTGGTGAAAGAAAGAGATGAGAAAGCAAATATCAAGACCTGAGAATGTGTGCAGGATTCTAAGGAAATATTTCAAAGCAATCTGTTTGATGGAGAGGTATGGAAATTATTATATATGGATATTATATCCATAAAAGTAAGGAATATGTTAGTAAAATAGATAAAAGATTATTTTATGTTGTGCAGAACATTTGGGATGAAAGGATAAATGAAGTCACGTTTAATGGTAAATGGAGACTAGCAGTAATTTTAAGAAACATTAGATGGTGGTTGTGGAAGAAGGACTGGGGATCAAACAAGGATAATGAAACCGGAAGTTTAAGATAATAATGAGAAGTGGGGTATTTATGATTGTAGGGCAATAACAGAAAGGAATGGGCTATTGTACACTGTATAAACTGAAATATATGTAAATATGCAAGTTTGTAAATACTGTTTTAAATAAGGAACCTCACTCATTTTAATAGGTGCTGTCAGATCCTTTTCATCCAACTAATCTGCCATCAACACATGCAGTACCCCCCCATGCTGCACTGCACTGTCAGTAATTGATCTACCTATTTTGGGAATAGAACACACAGCCTTCTGTACCAAACGACACTGTGCTACCCGTTGTGCCATTTAAACCTTTGTTTATATTTGTATTTCCTCTTGCATTTATTTTTATGATTTTTTAGGAATTAATTTATGTGTAATATTGTTTTTATCCTATTATAAACACCAAAGTTGTCGTTGTTTCACAATTTGTAATGTATTTTGATTGGAAGGCTGTTGACTGCCAATAGACTGAAGAAAAAAGTGACAAAGCAGCTTTTGGAGTTTTCCATTTTCTCCATTATTATGCAACCTAGGAAAACACACACATATAAGTTTATGGGGTGTGACCACACATGAGGGACACAGTTGGCTAGCCCACTACAAAAAGTGCATCTGAGGTTATCAGAAGTTGTTTCAGCACAATCATTTTTGGTAGATTGACTTTTTATTAAATTGAATTTAGCCAGCTGGCAAACTTCCATTGTCTTTGTCTTTGGGCCTGAGAAGTTAGTAAAAAGTATCTCAAGATGAACTTGGCCTTCAGACTAACAAACTAAAAAACAGATACATTTTAAACAAAACAACAACTCATGAATATACAGAGAATGATAAGGGTCTTATAAATAAGATAATTATGTTTTCCTGCTCTGATTTTTGCTAAACAGATGAGCTTCCTGAGGCATTGCTATGTAACTCTGTGGCATTTCCATTCATGGCTATCACTCTGAAAGTTATTTGTTGCTACTACAGGTTATGGAAGCATTGTTATAGTAACTGTGTGGCATTCCCATACATGGTGATAACTCTGAGAGTTATTTGTTGTACTACAGGTTATGGAAGTACTGTTTTAATAACTCTGTGGCATTCCCATCCATGGTGATCATGCTGAGAGTTATTTGCTGCTATTACAGGTTATGGAAGCATTGTTATAGAAACTCCATGGCATTCCCATCCATGGAAATCACTCTGAGAGTTATTTGTTGCTACTCCAGCATTGTTAGAGTAACTCTGTAGCATTCCCATCCATGGCAATCACTCTGAGAGTTATTTGTTGCTACAACAGGTTATGGAAGCTTTGTTATAGTAACTCTGTGGCATTCCTATCCATGGTGATCACTCTGAGAGTTATTTGTTACTACTCCAGGTTATGGAAGCATTGTTATAGTAACTCCATGGCATTCCTACACAGGGCAATCATTCTGAGAGTTATTTGTTACTACTACCAGTTAGCGAAGCATTGGTATAGTAACTCTGTGGCATTTCCATCCATGGCAATCACTCTGAGAGTTATTTGTTGCTACAACAGGTTATGGAAGCATTGTTATAGTAACTCTGTGGCATTCCCATCCATGGCAATCCCTCTGAGAGTTATTTGTTGCTACAACAGGTTATGGAAGCATTGTTATAGTAACTCTGTGGCATTCCCATCCATGGTGATCACTCTGAGAGTTATTTGTTGCTACTACAGCTATGGAAGCATTGTTATAGTAACTCTGTGGCATTCCCATACATGGTGATCATTCTGAGAGTCATTTGTTGCTACTCCAGCATTGTTATAGTAACTCTGTGGCATTCCCATACATGGCGATCACT
>NW_025054960.1:0-8774 GCF_019279795.1 Protopterus annectens
TCATTTATATGTATACCCACATAGTTCATGAGTTATCCATGTACACATGCCCTCCAAGCTTACGTCACTGACACAGCAGGCATCCATTTTCCAGTTAGGAAAACTGCACCACTACACATGTGCCATTCTCTACTGCTCTGGGCCTGTCCCACATGTTGACTCACTCCAAGTATATTTCAACTACACAAGCCTATAGTCTTGGCACATATGTTCATATGATGGTCACGGTGTTCATATGGTTTTAGGTTTGTCTGACTGGGGATCCTACCTGTGGTTAAAGACGCAGGGGGTTTGCTCAACTCTGGCCAGCTTGATATGTCAAGCACTAGATAATATGGGTGTTCCACTGCTATTTTCCTTCACATTCTTTATGAATGCTTTCTTGTGCCCATGTTCGTTCTGTATATAGATATATATATCTATATCTATATCTATCTATCTATATATATATATATATCTATATGTGTGTGTGTGTGTGTGTGTGTGTTATTATTGTGTGTTTGTGTGTGTGTGTGTGTGTGTGTATTGTGTGTGTGTATCATTATCACATGCATATATACATTCCGATTATGATTAACTACTTTTATCAGACTATTGAATGACTGTGCTGTCTGCTATGTTTATGATAACATCAGAGTTAGTTATAACTGCCGTGGCTTAGTGCTAAATCACATTGATTATGATGTGTAGGGTCCTGGCGTCGAGGGTGGCCGAGGTGGTTTATTGTTTTGCTGGGCAGAACAAGGGCCATTGGACAAAGGGTGAATACAACACTTAACAGCACTGGTTTTCCATTTAACCGCTGTTTCTCATCACGGAAACACCTTCTGCATTCTTACTGTGATACGTCACCCTAGTTCACATTTCAATGGTATTATATCATTATACAGCATAAAATTAGCAAGATATGCTCATATATGGATTACGCATCCTAAATGGTGTGTACTGCAGTCGAACTGCTTGATAGGCGGATGCTCTAATCACTTTACTATTGCTATGCTGCCTCATTTGCATGTATACCCATGGTTTATAGTTATCAGAACAAGCACAGCAAAACAACAGTAACAAAGCAGTCATCCATTCTCTGGTTGGAAATAAACCACACCACTACACATGCGCCACTCCCTACTGCTCTGGACATGTCCCGTATGGTGGCTCACTCCAAGTATATTCAGACGTCCCAAGCTTATAGTCCTGGGACATACATTCATATAATGATCAGGGTGTTCAATTAGTCTTCTGGTTTGGCTCATCCGAATGGTGATTGGGACTGCCCTGTACCTGTTTGAAAGTCAGACTTAGCACATGCACACAGTTAGTTACACTGTTAGCATCCTACCTGTGGTTGGGGATGCAGGAGGTTTGCTCACCTCTTGGCCGCTTGATATGACAGCACTAAATACTATGGGGTTTCCGCTGCTGTTTTCCTTCACATTTGTTATGACTGCTTTATTGTGTTCATGTTCATTCTTCATGGATACATATATATATATATATATATATATAGATATATATATATATCCATATATGTATGTACATTCACATGCATATACACCTACATGCATTTTTACATTTTCTATAGTGTTGCATGACTGCCAGTTACCGTCGCACATACCCACTTACATCTGCTTTGAGGCACCATAATCACCTTATTTCTGACTGCCATTATTGTGGGCATCATTTAAAATTAGCAGCCCTTGCATGGCTTGGACCCAGGAACAGGAAAAGCATAGTCACCTGTTCTACCACTAAACCATCCGTGATACATTCTGTATGGATGGTAATTAGGATATATGATTTTACTACAGGCATTCCACAGTACTGGCAACATATGTGACAGTTGGTTGGTGTACATATGTATAGTACATGTTACTGTTCATATGTTTCTGAGAGGCATATATATACATTTGCAAGTATACATATTTATAAATAGGACACATACTTGACAAGTACTTATATGCAAGTATTTGTGATGTGTAGCTATGTGAATGCAAGTATGTACATTTAGAGATATATGACTACATATCTGGAGTTATACATGGCCATGTATAACAACAACCGCATACGGGAGGTACCTGTACCGTTTGTATACAGGAGATGTGTGCATCATTATGTCGAGGAACATGGATGGGGTATACAGTTTGTGGACATGTACTATTTGGAAGATGGCTATGGGGAAGCTTCAAGGGAATATGTGAAAGGTATTTATTCCCAATAATGCATGTGAGGAGATGTGCATCACTGTCAGGTGTTTAATTCCGGGTCGTAGGTTCTGCAGGACCGAATGGAGGCAGAGCATGGTTGTTGCCAGGTACTGCTAATCTGACTTGTGCCCGGTAGGGTTGCCACCTTTTCAAATGCCCAAAGTGGGATATGTTTTGTACAAACATCAGATTCTGCAAGGCAAAACATATCCACAGCCAGTACATAGGACAGACCTTCACTGTTTTGCCTACATAAATGCTTATTCTTGTAGCATTTTAGTTGCTTATTCTGTTTCTTATAATATTTAGGTGTTTCAGAAACAGAGTAACTGTTTTATGCAACTATTATATTAAATATAGGAAATAGGTTTGTCCTAATATCTCAGGACATTTGCCATTTTTTCAATTTTTATGCAGGACACAACTGGCCAAAGAGGGACTGTCCCTTGCAAAGTGGGACAGGTAGTAGCCCTAGTGCCTGGATGTCAACAGGGCTGGACATTGTGTTATGCCACAAAGTCTAATCTTGAGAACAGACACTTATCCCATGAGGGATGTCCAAAAATTGTAAATGACAGACCCAATTCAGCTGGCTATTCGAAAATGTGATAGGGTTATGCATGCATGGGATACCTAGTTTGCAAGCCTGAGACTGCCTAGGGTTCGACTGCCTACTAGATGTGGTTAGGGGGCACTATGTGCAGATATGGCTGCGGCAAGCTAGCATCCCAAGTATGGGTGGTTTTGGTGGACATTCAACAAGGGGGGGGTGTGCTGTGGAGGGGATGATGGGTATTCAATTATGTTTCCAGGTGTGTTGGGGTTGGATGGCTCAGTTCAGGCCAGACTATTATGTGGGTGTGGTAACATTTCTGTACATGTGTATCGCACATTTTAATGTTCATATGTTTGTGGGATTGTGTTCTGCTGTATGGCCTGTCAGGGTGTATTGCAGATGGGAATGTACTTATGCATAGCGGAGGCGAAACGCTTTGGTCTTAAATAAAGAGCGCAAGGCATACTGGTGTTCCTTGGCTCGAGGGTATTGGCTTGTTTTTGTGACAGTTTTCCTATTCGTGTCTTCACTGCGGATGTGAATGTATGTTCTATGGTTTCCTTTCTGATTCACCCACTGCTCCCTTTTTACACCTCCAGTTCACCTATTGTACATCCGACCCAGTCTCCCCTTGGCGAATTATTACATTACCCATCATCCCCCCATATTCCACAATAATAATTCATCCATCCCTTCTCTGGTTGATGGCCCATGGCACAGACAACAGAACACATTATGTACTCTACATATCCCTGGTACCAATATGGTTGTGAAGACAACCCTGGCATATCTGATCTTCCACATGCTGTACTTCACGCACATAGGTACACCAAATGCCTATCTTTCATAACATGGTAGGTAGACCCGGATAATACCCATTCATATTTGGGCCATCCAGACAGGGATGACCTGGACCATGAATGGGCAGATATTGAGTGAATGCTCTGACCATTGGTAGGGTTGCCACCTTTTCAAATGGCCAAAGTGGGACATCTTTGAGACAGACATCAGATTTTACCGGCCGACACATACCAACGGTCAGTACAAAGGATAGTACTTTAGTTTTCTGCCTAGATGAAAGCTTATTGTTGTAGCAGTTTAGTTGTTTATTCTGTTTCTTGTAACATTTTGGTATTTTACATACAGAAATAACTATTTTATGGAACTATTCAAAAGAAAAATTGCCCTAGACACTAAAGATAATCACAAGGCCTTCATTAGTTATGTCAGAAACATGGGCGGAAACTCCCAGATATGCTCTAAATTGTTGCATAACGGTACAAAACATACCGAACCTACAGACATAGCCAACATCCTGGCAGACGGAATCAGCGCAAACTTCCCCCGAAAAGGAGCAAACGCCTATCCCAACTGAATGTAACCTCCCTGACATCACAGATGCACAGGTGAAAGCTGCCCTCTCCAAAGCAAAAAACACAGCATCTATGGGACCGGACTGATTGTCCCCAGGCTGTGTCTTACAAGCTCAAGAAGAACTGAACCCTCACATTAAGTCAACAATTTCTGTTCAAACTTAGCCTTACTACAGGATATGTGTACCCAAAGAATGGCGTGACAGCTACAGTGGTCCCACTCCACAAAGGTGGTGCCACAATGGACCTCGAAACTATCCCATAAGCCTGACTAGAATGGTCTGTAAAGCTATGGAGCGTATTATCATGGAACTCATAAACAAAGACATTGGGAGCCTCCAGACACTGGACCCTACCCGATTCAGCTTTGTTAAGGGCAGATCTTGCCTCTTAAACCTAGTTGATTTCTTTTGAAACAGTTACCAAAGCCATAGATGAGGGCAAGGTAGTCCACACAGCCTACCTGGACCTGTAAAAGCCTTGACACAATACCCACTGGCATCATAAAATAAGCTTATCAGCTTAAATATCAACCCCTATATCACAAGATGGAGTTTACCGGCTGCAAACTGACTCAGAGATAGAACCACATGGGGTCAGAATCGCAGGTGCCATGTCGAATCCAAACCAGTTACAAGTGGCATCCCACAGGGCTCAGTTCTGGGACCTCTCTTGTTCGGTATATACTTCTCTGAGCTTCAGGCTAACACGGGGGGATTATGGCTGACAAAGTTTGCAGATGACTGCAAACTGGGGGCCATAATCGAATCTCCAGCTGATACAAGCATCCTCCAAAATGGTCTCACAGAGACGGATGCTTGGTGCCAGAGCCATGTCCTCAAGCTAAATGCTAAAAAGTGCATAGTCATCCCCTTTGGGAAAAACAAGGTGCCCACAAATTACCACATAGGTGGTAATCCATTGAAATGAGGAAGAAGTAATTAGAGATTTGGGGACCAACATAGATAGTAATCTCTCCTTTGATAATCACGTTGCCAAAGTGGTTAGAAAGACCTTCTCTATAGCCCACCTTATCATGAAAGGGTTCGCAACTAGATCAAGAGAGGTCATTGTGCCCCTCTGCTTGTCACTCATCAGGCCCATAATTGAATATAATGCCCCTTTTTGGATGTACCTTACCCGACACCTGCAGCAACCGGAGGGACCCCAAAAGTACCTCACAAAGAGGATCATGGGCTAAAAACAGATGTCCTATGCAGCTCAACTAAAGAAACTCCAGCTCTACTCAGTTGCTTACCGCCTACTCAGAGGCGATCTATGCCTGGACGTGACAAAAGCCACGTCAAACCCAGAATTAATGGACATGCTCCACCTCAAAAAATCCAAGTCCCTTAGAGCTACACACTCCAGGGATCTAAACCTCAGCACAAAAATAAATAGGACATGCTGAAGGGACAGAATTATTTCCCAAAGGCTCCCCTCACTCTGGAATAGAATCCCAATTCATGTTAGACATAGCCCCTTGCTGACCCTCTTCAAGTGAAATTTGGGACTGGATGGGAAATCATAAATTCACCTCCCCCTGGGTCTCTCCTGTGTCCCTGCTAGACAGAGGCACAGTAAACTAATCTTAAAAGGGTACCTTCTGTGACCTACTTTACAGAGGCACAGTAGGCTAATCTAATAGGGAGGTGGAAGCCAAATACACTCTGGCTAGGCTTATAAATGGCCTAGGACAGATAGCCTAGTATCTACCTATGAACCTATAAAATATGGGACATAATTATGTCCTACAATCGCAGGACATGTAACATTTTTAATATTTTTGTTAAGGACACAACTGCCCAGACGGGGACTGTCCCTCACAAAGTGGGACAGGTGGTAACCCTAACCATTGGGCTAGGCTTAGCAAAGGACAGTGGTGTGCAAACACGCTGCATTTCTTTTCTACTTGGTATAACAATCAACACTACAAAGGAATACAGGCACGGGGTTTTAAATGTCATTTGTTTGAGGGACGGGGACTCAATATTCAGCTACGTGCCTTTGTGTATACTTTTTATTTTGGTGTTCACGAAACTGTCTTGTATGCTTTGCATACATTTCAGTATCCACGGACAGTGACAGGAGTGATTATTATTAGAGGCAGGCTGTACTATTCAGCATTTTAGGTTGCATGTCTGCAGCCGACATGTTCACACCCCCGTGCAGTGCTTAGACATGCCCCCTGCACTCGCGCACATTTCCTATGCACTTGGATGTTGCTGCAGCACACCTTCATTAATATGCATGTGGTGCTCCTGCGCCATCTCTACACCACACAGTCAGTGCAAGGCTAACACTGTCCTTGCACCAAGCTTCATGAATCATGGGGGTAGTGTTTTAGTGTGTATATGGCGCATTTGTGTATGTGAGTGTGTCTTGTGTAGTGGCAGTGTTACCAGAAGGTTTTTATTAAGGTAAGGTGTAGGGTTAGGGTTGGGTTAGGGCAGAGATAGGGTCAGCACACATTAGTAAGCCTCCCTGCACCACCTTATTAATGGGTGCTAACCCTAAAGCTGCCCTTTCCCCAACCTTAACCCTAACCCTACACCTTACCTAAATAAAAACTTGCCCATACAATTGCCTGTATTCAGATGAATTTGAGGCTAGTGCTATGGGGGATAGAGTGGTAATATTAGGAAAGGAAATAGTTTTTCTTTGTCAATATTTTGTAGTTCATTATTTGTTGTGATAAATACACTTTATGTTCAAACATATTTTGCTGATGTTTTCACTTAGATATTAAGTACATTTGATCATACAGAACAGAACCATTTTGATGACACGCACCATAATATAGCATAGCCAATGGCCTTAGCCATATAACATATATATGCTGGATTAGCACACATATACTCTCTATATATATATATATATATATATATATATATATATATATATAAATGGATCTACCTGATAACACCGACATGCCAAAACACCAACAACAAAATAACCGACACAAAAAAAACAAAAAAAAGTTCAAAACAACTTCACATGCCCCCGGACAAACCAAAAATCCCGGACAAGCAACAACAAAACAAATACTGCTTTCCTGAAAAATACACACACAATACAAGCACACCAAAAAACTTTACAAACTTACACTAAACCTTAGCATACACAACTATCTATGCACTAACCTTAACAGCCAAACTCCTAAACCCACCTAAGGTCCGTCACTTTCTCAGCACACTTACCTTACCCGCATCCTAACCCTAAATCACTTAATCCACCCCTAACCCTCAAGTCCATCACTATCGCACACTTACCTTACCCGCACCCTAATTCTACCTGCCCCTAAACTGAAATTCCGTCACTATCGCACACTTACCTGACCCCACCTTACCCTAACATCTGTCACTATCACACACTTACCTTACCCACACCCTGACACTTCACGTCAAACGTCTCACCCCTATCGCACACTTTTACCTTAACATGTTGAGTGCTCTCAGTGTTGGGAGTCCTCAACTGTCCTTCTCCATTTGTGATCTCTCCGGTGTCCAGTGTTCTGGCTTCGGTGATTTGCCACTATAGCGTTTTCAGGTAGACCCATATACATACAGATATATGTATATATACTCTTCTTATATATATATATATATATATATATATATATATATATATATGGAGGAGTGCTACAGAAGTCCTGAAAGCCCACAATCCTGAAGACCAAAATCACTGGAAAGTTCAAAATCACTGAAACACACAGCATACCAACACTTACTCCCTGATTCATGAAGCTCATGCCAGGCACAGGCATAGCGTGAGCGCGGATAACGCCAAACATGTCCAATCGGGAAGGATCTAGGTATGAACCAACTCCATGTGCACTAACAGCGTTTCTGCCAGATCTACGCACCCTTCGTATAGGTATGCAATGTTCCCATGCGCAGTGTCGCACTATGCCAACACTACAAACCATACAAACAATCACCCGGCTACCCACCAGCAGGGGAAGGGGGAAGCAAAGATGTCAGGAGACAACTGGCAGAACAGGAAGAAAAAATTCTGAATACCCTGTTTTTCAACATTTCATCTAGGGAATTAACAGAAATTGAATGTTCCATACTCAATAAAGGCTTATCATATATTCCCAATGGTACAGCAGTGAACTGTCAGGAGACTCTCTACAATGCTGAAATTTCACCAGAAGGTTGACTTTGAGACTCTGCTTTCAGAACCAGAACTGTGTTGGATGCAGAATTTGAACCTATGGTCTTAAAAGGAAAAAAGTACATTTACTCCACCGATACCTGGCTCTATAGAATGCTTTTTAATGGAAAGCATGTGAATTTGACTTTACAATTATTACAAAGAGAAAGGACATAAAAATTGTTCTATAACTGAAGAAATAGAAAGATGCAGCTTAGATTCACAGCAATGATGAGTGGTATTTAAACCCGCAGATAAAGGAGGGGTGGCATTAATGGACTGCTTCTATATAACCTTGATGATAATGATGTTGAGTGATGACACAGCATATATAATGATTAGTAGATCAGAAATCATGTTAATAATAAGAAATGTTCAAGAATCAATATATGATCTCCTAATGACAAGATGCATTGATGTTCAACTATATGATTATTTAGAAATAGAAGCCCCTTTAATTCCCATCACAAAGGGACTCCTTTT
>NW_025054962.1:0-8605 GCF_019279795.1 Protopterus annectens
GATTTGGAGACACCGTTTTAGGTCAATTGCAACTTTAGATGAGGTGGGGTCCGGGTTGCACTCTTCCTTTGTAGAGCGGGATGACTGTAGCAGTGCACCATTAAGTAGGGACAAAGCCTGAGGTGAGAATGTGATTGAACAGGGCACACAGATGAGGTGCCAGTTCACTCTGTACTTCTTGTAGAACACAGCCGGGAATATTGTCAGGTCCCATAGAAGCTGCATTGTTGGCCTTGGACAGTGCTGTTTTGACCTGTGCAGCAGTAATACTGGGTGCCTGGAAATCTACTGGTACTGTGATTGGTCCTTTGGGGGGTAGAGGGGTAAAGTTGGCACTGAATCTGTCAGCCAGTATATTGGCAATATCGGTTGGCTAGGGATAGGAGGTACCATTGTGCAGTCGCTCACAGAAAATCTGGGTATTGCCATGGAGGTTCTTTACACCCAACTCATAGAAGGCTTCCCAGTTTCTTTACTATCTGCTGCAATTCTGTTTTCATAGCTAGGTTTAGAGGATTTGATGAGAGATCTCAACTTTTTGTTGAGGCTGATATGGGAGTTTTTCCAGTCTTCCACATCAGTTTCCTCCTTTTGTTGTAAAGTTTATCTATGGCAGGGGATCACCAGATTGGCTTCCTTTTTTTGGAGGAGAGCATCTTGGTTCTATTGGGTATGGCGAGAGCCATGCATTTATGTATGTGTTCATACAGTGCATTGGTGTACGATTCGGCAGTCATGCAACTATTCTCCATTTGCACGGGTGTCAGGAAGTTAGCCACCTCTGTTTTTAGGAGCCCAAAGTTAGCATTGGAGTTTTTCATGGTGGTAACCTTTGGTGCGGGGGGGGGGGTGGATTTCCTAGGTGATTAGTTTGTGGTTGGATCTAACCAGGGAGGAGTTTACTATTGGTGTAGAGCAATGGTCCCCCATGTTAGTAATGACCAGGTCAAGGATGTTGCTACCTCTAGTTGGGGTAAGAATGAGCTGGAAAGGGCATTGGAATTAATGAATTCCAGGAAACATTGGGCAAGTGTATTGGTACATGAGTAATTTTCCCAGTTAATGGAACAGTAGTTGAAGTCACCCAGTATGAGAATGTTAGGTTGGACTCTAATATTCTCCGGGGTGCTTAGGAATGTGAAGTGTGAGTCTTGGGACATGGTTGGGGACATATAGCAGGCTATGACCTGAATTGCTGTCTTAGCCAATGTTAGCTGCACCTGAAGTATCTCTGATGCATTATTTTGGGCTACCAGTCTGAAGGTGTGTGGATCCTTTATGAATATGGAAACACCAATACCTTTGGAGCTTCGGTCCAAGTTCTGGGGCCAAAAGGTGTGGAAAGAGTTATAGCCTGATAGTGCAGGGGGTGCTTTCTGCTGCCTTGAACCAGGTCTCTGTTATAGCACAAATGTCAATGTTCTCCATTTTAAGGAGTGCTTTGAGCGAGTGCATTTTGAGGTTTAAACTTCTAGTGCTGAGCAGCATGACCCTCAGACTGCATTTGTTTGTAGCTGTTATGGTGGTAATTTGGTCTTTGGAACACCACCTAAAAAGGCACTATTGGGGTGGCAAGAGCCTTGGCCAGTATCCAGAAGCCCAGGGGTGACAGATGCAGGCCATCTTTGGCAAAGCATCGAGGTCTGTCAATCATGTCATCCCATTCCCTCCATTTTCTCTTGACTCCAGTGGTCATTTTCTTTTATTCCTCTCTGTTACATCTTTTTCTTCTTTTCTCTTTTTCTTTTTCCAAACAAATCTTTGTTTGGTGTAGTTCCACCATTCCTCTCCATGTTCCTTTGACAGCTCTTCCCTTTTCTGAGATCTCTCTCTCCATTTTCATCTCCAACAGGTCTCCTACTTTTTTTATTCCAAGTTCTCCTAATATTCTGTCTTTTTCCTTCCCCATCTTACTTAGCTGACTTCTTACACCTCGGACTTGTATGACATGTGCCTTCTTCCATTCAGTGTTTCCCCATTTACTCAGTGCTGCTTTATTCTGTCATTTTGTGATTTCCCAACATCCACTCATCTCTTCTTTATATCATATTATGTTAATAGCTTTATAATGATGGTATGCACCTGAATTGAGTATATGAAGGGAAATAGCCTGCCTCTCAACCTCCTTTATATTATTATGAAGGAATGGCAATTTGTCCACAGATAGATCACACAGATAGATCACACAAGCTAGGAATTGTGGATTCCTGTTCAAGCTGTTCACACCTGCTGACCCACACGGTTCATTCCTGGGATTGCATAAAACTAAGTGCACACACATTACCATGTCCAGTCTGATGATGTCAGCATCCTACAAATATGTCAGGAGAATAGAAACCACACAGTAAAGCATATAGCGTGTCGTGTCAATGTGTATCTCTCTAGTATCAAAACATAGTCAGGTAGGGGTTTGAATCCTGCAACTGGTGTGTGTGTGTGTATGCATGTATGTGTGTATGTGAATCTCTTTGGGAGGAGTGGCCTTTTTGTAGATTTTCACAACACATTAAAAGAGGTGAACACCTCTTTGCCAAGTCTGATGATGTCAGTATCCCACAAATACAGCAGTGGAGATTAAAACACCCAGTAAAGCATATAGCGCGTCATGTTAATGCATATCTCACTAGTATCATAACATAGTTAGATAGGGGTTTGAATCCTGCAATTGCTGAGTGTGTGTAGAAGTGTGAGATGGAAAACATGTGCTGTTAATGATAGAGGGATGAAATGCAAGATAGATACAGAAGGAAGGTGAGTAAAGTCATGCTGAAATGAACTGCACTTCTCGTTCAATTGGTGAAAGCAGTGGTGCATAGTTGTAATATTTAGTTTACTGGTTATGAGAAAGTTTAGGTTAAGCTATTGGTAGAAGTTATGGCTAGGTTTAAGAAAATAGGCGCTACTGATTAGTCAAATTAGCCAATCGTTTGTAATATTTTATTGGGTGCAATACAATGTAAATTAAGATAATGGATAAAAGTTAATGGTGAGGGATGAAGAACATTCTTTTTTGCTTAATAACAACTGGGGGTAGAGATGGCTGGATGTTAAAGTGGGAGATGAGTAGTGGGTAGGAATTGGGGGTAGAGTTAGGAAGTGAAGTGCACCCTTTCATAGTGAGAGTAAATGGAGCAGGCTATTCTATGCATGTAGTTTCTGAAAGTGGAGCATGAAGCAGAAGAAAAAAAAATCTCTTTTACCGAATAAGAAAAGAAAAAGGAAATTGAGTCAATTAATGGGACATAAGACTGCTGCTAATATATTACAAAGAATGGGAAGCAAAAGAAATAAAAGACTAAATGTCTTATGTGCTAAATTCAATCGGTTTAGTCAAAGTGGGATCTGTTTTTGGAAGATGAAGAAACACTAGATAGCTATTTGTAATGTTGTCATCTATAACTGTGTAATATTGTCAGGTGTGTCAGAAAAAAGAAGCATTATTGTAGTTTTAATTTACCAAGTGAATTATAAAGAAGCCCCACTGTCCATGGATGATATGGGTGAAGCGATTCTGTATGCCGAGATCTTATTGCATCTTATTCTTGATCTAATAGAGAGAAAGGTAATATTCAGAGGTCTGGTGAGTGCGTAATTGCAGTATTAATTTCCCCAGTGAGCTGTAAAGAAGCTTTCCATGGATGTTATGGGTGAAATGACTCTGCCTCCCAAGACTTGCTTGTGGTCAGACTTGCTTTAATAGAAGGAAAGGTAGTATTTAGGAGACCAGTGGGTGTACAACTACAGTTTTAATTTCCCCAGTAAGTTGTAAAGAATCCACATTGATGTAGGTTCCTAGGTTAATAAGCGATGACTATGCTAATGACACAAGAGCCTTTCCAAGCCTAACCAATAATACCCAGGATATGACAATATTATATTTTAATACCCAAGATATGGGCTGGGGTAGTATTGGGGTAGTGGGTCTTTGGGTGCTGGAGCCCTAATTCATTTTACAGACTGCCTCTGTCCAAAAGGGCAATAGGCAGTACCCCAGGAGTGAATTTATGGTTCCCCATCCATTTATCCAAATTATTTTTGAAGGGAGTGAGGGACGGCTTCGTTTTATGAAGCTTTGTTTTTGGATGCTATGGGTGAGGTGATTCTGCAATTGTTTTAGTAGAGTGAAAATCAGCATTCAGACCAGTGGGTGGGTATTGTGCTACAGTTGTAGATAAGATCAGGAAAAGAACCATGTTTTCTACTATCAAGGTGAATGGAACTGTGTGGTACCTCCTTTCACCCTTGCTATTCCTTGCACTCCCCCATTTACCATCACGTCCAGTTCTAAAAATTTGTACGATGCTTTAATCCAAGTGTGACCTTTTCCCCTATCCCTCACTCTCTCCAAAGTTTTTTTCCAGATAAATTTAATTCTCACTGAGATGAAGGCTTTCTTCAAGTCCAATAACCATAACCTACCTCATTCCCAACCTCTGTCTGTTTTATTCCCTCTTTATAAGTTCATTTAGCATCTCCTACCTCTTTTCTACTTGCCTACCTCTGTGGAAACCATCGTCCCTGATTGCACTGTATCTGGCCAGATCCCATCTAACCATTTTGCTAGAATTTTTTCCAGAAGTTTTATGCCAGTGTTAGTTACAGTGATTGGCCTGTGTTTTTCACTTTCCTTCAATTCCTCTCCCTGTTTTAAAAGAATTACTACCTTGCCTTTCCTCATGGTGTCAGAGTTCTTATCAGTTATGGTTATGCTATTAAGTTTCTCCCTATTTTTTGCCAGAGCTTCCTCCCCATTTCCCCAATTATAGAATTCTGCCAGATAGCTATCTGTAATGTCTTCTTTTCTGTCCCGTATTTCCTTCACTGCCTTCTTTAGTTCCAGTTTCATGAAGGTGGAGTCCAGTTCTCCTTTGTGAGTTGTGTCCAGTTTTATTCTGTTCACAGTTTCTGCCGATCCACAGTTTCCTCTTTATTTTGATCACACACTCTATAAAGGTTCTAGTAGTATTTCTGGGATGCATCTTATTTGATCGTTTTTCCACATCTCTCTACCTTATCCATTCATGATATATCTCACTTCCTGTCCCTTTTCTCTTCTTAAACATCTCAGTTAGATTCCCTACTGCCATCTCTTCTATCCAACAGTAGTTCTTCCAGTATCATCCTACTAGATCTTCTTTCAACAATTTCAGTTCTAGTTCTGTTTTAAGACCACTTACTTCTTTTTAATTATATCTGTATTTTCTGCCCTTTCCTATCTCTTTCTGTACTCTTCCCAGCCATGCATAATCCTTCCTCTTATCACTGACTTCACTCAATCTCATCATCATTGTTCCAGTTGTCATCCTATCCTCCCTGTTATCTGTATCATCTCCATTTCCAGTACGTACACCTTCCTTGTTGCTGTTATCTCTTTCAATTTATAATTGGCCCAACTCCAGTATTTCTGTGCCCCCCTTGTCTTGTGTTCCCTATGTCCATTATTACTGGGGATATTTTGATTTTTTTTTCTCTTTTATTTTTATCCTCATTGTTTTCTGTTGTAATCCTGCTTTCCTATCAATATGTTCAATCTACTGACCAAACTGTTTCTTGTAAATGGGAACCATCAAGTTACACCAAAACTGACAAAAAACATCATGAAGCTCAGGAGCTATACCGCAAATATGCTCACTTTATTATGAAGACATTAGTATTAAGTGTATTAAGGACTTCATCAGAATAAGTGATCTAACTTTGAACCAGTTTATACAATCAAAAACTCCTCCCTAATTAATCAATTAATTGGTTAGTTCAACTGTCACAAGATATTGAATACATCCATTACAATGTCATTCCAAGAATGAACAATAGTGCTTCAAATCAGGACAATGGTCATTTAAAACAAATCCATGTTAAAAAACATTAGTTCTGTTTCTTGTAAATGCATGCTGCCTACTCTTTCTGTGTTTTTCTCTCCATACCACCCCTTTCTATATTTCACTTATTTAATTCTGAATGCTTGTGTTGTGTTCTCTTTTTCCAAATACTACATCTGTTTCTGGCTTTAGTGTCACACTAAAGTTCCCACCATGCATCATGTTAACTCTCCCTTCCATCTCTTCATAGGTTTAAAAGAAGCGAGAGAAAAGGAACTCCATGTGTCTATTTGGAGTGACTATAGAGACAGATCAGTGTCCATTTTTCTTCCCTTATCCTGCTATTGTATATTACCCATCTTCCTTCTTGGCTTCTGTGTGTTTCCTCTCTGGTTACCTATAATTCTGGCAAGCTTATCAGGTTTCCTTTTCAAAAATCAAAAGAAAAACTAGGGTTGAATGGTAGGAAGCTGAATAAGCAAATAGAATAGCGTGTGCTAAAATCATAAAGACTATTGCCATATGCCTTTTCCATCTTTGGGTACTCCCTGTACAGTGCCTTGGCTCCATCACTTATGCCGATTTGGGTTTCCTTTTCAAAAAATCAAAAGAAAAACTAGTTGAATGGTAGGAGAAAGCTGAAATAAGCAAATACGAATAACGTAATGCTAAAGCAACTAAAAACTTTAATATGGTAAGTGCTTTCAGTGGTAAAAATATTCCACCTTCTTCAGACCAGACGGTCTGAAGAAGGTGAATGTTACCACTGGCGCTATCAATAAAGTTGCTAACGTCGTCATTAATATTGCTTATTCAACTTTCTCCTACCGATCAACTTCGTTTTCTTTGATCCACAATAATTTTGTGTTTTTTGGTTTTTTGTTGGGTTTCCTTTTCACAATTCACATCTAACCCCAATCTACATTCCTTTTTCTTTTGATTAGGTTAAAGCATATTTTGAAAATCTTGATGGTCATTTTCAATGCATTATACTCCTTTTTCAGTGATTCATCCCTTCCTTCCTAAATCACTTCATCTAAGACCCTTCTTTCTCACAGGAAATTCTAGAGATAAGCTTAAACAAGTGCCTCTCCACTACCTGTCAATGGAGTATTGAGAAAATGTCACTGCATGGTTTTGTAACTCTAATCTCTTCCAGTATTTCCTTTAATCTGCTTCTAGTTTACAAGCTCTACTTGTACAAAGCTACAACAAAGTAATTAAATTCATACCTACCCTGCCTTACAAATCCCACCACGGTTTGGCTGTAAAGCATTTTTACTGAACTGAATTATTTTGATTCCTAACCTATAGACAGCTAGTCCCCACTCATAACCTAATTTACAAACCTGAAAAAAGCCGAGGTCTGAGTCATGTCATCCAAAATTGTGTACCCAACAGAACTATTTACTCTGCAGATATACTTCTAATGCCAATTACCAACTTTAACAATTTTGCAGTGACTCTCTGTACTCTTCCCATTTCTCCAAAATCTGTTAAAATGACACCTGTGTCTCCCAATTCTGTGAGTCTATCCATCTTCTTCTGGTTAGGGGTCGCCACAGCGGATCTGTCCACTTATGATTGGCAGTGGAGTTTTACAGTGTTGAGTTGCCAGCCCAGCGCCCAACCTTCCACAGAAGGCACGCACATGCACACACTCACACCTAGAGCCAATTTAGAGTGTCCAATCCACCTACTGCATGTCTTTGGGATGTGGGAGGAAACAGGAGCAAACCCACGCAACCACATGGAGGACATGCAGACTCCGCACAGAAGGCACTCCAGACGAGAACCTCTTGCTGTGAGGCAGCAACGCTAACTGCTGCACCACAGTGGCTGCCCTGTGAGTCTATCCTTCTTATTTTAAAATTATTTGATAATATCAAATCCTTTACACAACAAGTGAAATAGCATCTGATGCACTCATGGTCATGCTTATGCTCTACTCCCAGTTAAAACTTCCTACAGTTAAGGCCTGTACAATAAATCTAATAATACATCCAATGCAACTATTCCACAAATAACATCAATTCAATTCCATGCTGTTAGGTCACAGATTATATACCTATTTCCCCTGCAAATGTAAATATGTTGTATATCATTTCCATCTTTTCCTGTAAACCCTAATCTTAACTGAAAAAACTCTTTTTATGACCAGATTTCTGAACTTTTTACAGTATACCCCTCAACTGTCCAGATATTTGCAGAATGCCCAGATTTCTGCCTCATATTTTTGGTCTGTTCTTCAGAAAATCTGCAGTTTTCCAGCAAATCACTTGAGGATCGACGTCACAAAATAATGACATGCATTTGTGTTTCAGATTTAGCTTTGATGCTTTTGAACTATTTATACGTTAGAAACATTTTTGTTTTAACTATTATAATGTCATAACACTTACTGTAATGATTTTTGCATTCTTTAGTTTCAGTGATTTTGTATATTTTTAAATATAGTGTTTCTATTTTGTGGAGCTTTTCCCATCTGCCTAAATTGGAAAGGGACTTTCATACTCAGATTATCCTGGTAAATAAAGGCAAATAAATAAATAATAAGTAAATAAACAACAAACAAAAAGGAAGCTAATGTGTGCAGCTGCTACTGATAACACCCATCCCCCCCCAAAAAAACATTGAAAACAGCATAAGGCACACATTATACAGATGATTCAGAAAGAGAATCCATCACATAAAAAATGACTAACACTTATTTATTACCAAAAAAAAAAAAATCATATAAAAAGACTGAAAGGTCCCATGTTGGAGGAAGTTAAGATAAAAATGTTTTG
>NW_025054963.1:0-8946 GCF_019279795.1 Protopterus annectens
TGGCATAGGGGGTAGTCCGGAAATGCAGATCTCTGGATGGCCTGGCCATTTTGATGTGGTAGTAAGCATCCTTGAGATCTATACAGCACATCCAATCGTCTACTCCATGGAATAGGAGAATAGATTGAAGCGTGACCATCCAGAGCTTCTTTACAAATGTGTTGAGTCTGCTGCGATCCAAGATGGACCTCCAGTCCCCTGTCTTTTTTGGAACTAAAAAGAATCTGGAGTAAGTTCCAGATCCTATCATGGTCTGCTGGGACTGGCTGGTTGACTCTTTTCCTGCAGCCTCTGGATTTCTATGGCTGCTTGATCCCTGAGACTGGGTGGAACATCTGGGATTTTTTTGCCAACAGGTGGATTTTCTAGAAATGGGATGATGCATCCTCTGGTAACGATGCTTTGTACCCAAGACTCTGTTCTAATTTTTAGCCGGGCATCTGGATACAAAGCGAAGCGACCCCCGATTGCCTCCAGAGCAGGACAGTCTGGCCTCCTTTCAGGAGCGCTGATAGGACTTACCAAGGAACTGATCCCTGTCGCCCTGGTTCTGCGGACCCCCTCTGCCGCCAGGGTGGCGTCTTCCATTATTGCCCCCTCTGCCACTGGAAGGGGGGGTCACTACATGTGTTCTGGTAAGCTCCTTGGGACTTTTGCAACCACATTTTTCCACCTTTCTACCCTTTGGAATATGGTCTGGTAGGGGTGGAAAAACGGATCCTACGGCAGATGAGTCTTTCCCTCCTGCTCACAACTAGTGAGAGTCTCCTTGACTTTGGGCCCAAACAGAAAAGAGCCATCAAATAGGGTGTTGACAAAGGAAGACTTGAAGGTTTTCGCAAAGGAACATAAGCGCATCTAGGACCATCTCCGAAGAGCTATCACTGAACTCGCTGCCGACTTGAACCTTCGGCTGCATAGGAAATGAGCCACACAGACGAGTTCACAAAGGAGTTAAGGGTATTAAGTTGTGCTGTCACTTTGTCAGAGACAGCTCCATCTGTATTACCCTGCAGAGTATCTCCAAGCTCTTTCAGGAGACGGGTGAAATGAGTCAAATAGTTAAGCGATCGCATGGCAAATGTCGCAGAAAGTACAGTTTTGTACCTACCATAAATGTAGATGTTTCGAGTGTTCACCCTGCTGCAGTCATCACACTTGGGTTATCCTGTCGTCAGGCGGTCCCACAGTCGGCCTGAGTTCCAAAGTCTTGGTCCGGCGTCGGTTGCAGTCACTTCTTCCCTGACGTCAGTGCACCAGGGGTATATAAGAGGCACCCAACGTCATTTTCTTCAGTTTTTCTTGCCCCAGATGTCAGGTGCCCCCCAATAGGAGGTCACTACATAGTACCAATAATAAAAGTGATGCACAAACAAAACATACCCTCCCAGCTATAAGCAAATACACCACAAAGGTTGTATCAGATTTAAAGGCATAGAAAGGTTACAGTTAGATCAGAGGGGAAGGAGGGAGGGTAATTTGGACTGCAGCAGGGTGAACACTCAAACATCTACATTTATGGTAGGTACAAAACTGTACTATGTTCATCGTGTTACCCTGCTGCAGTCATCACACTTGGGTTGAATCCCAAAGCTAAGGATGGGAGGTGGAATCAAACAGGGTTAGAAGAGGCTAGAAGGCCCTGCAAAACTGCAGTGGTGGAGCCAGCTCTAGTCTTAGAGTAAAGTGGTAAGTGATAGTGTTTGGTGAAGGTGTGTACTGAACTCCAAGTTGCAGCTTCCAGAATATCCTTAGTTGGCACCCCCCTGAGGAAGGCTGTAGATGTAGCTGCTGCCCTGGTGGAGTGGGGCCTTATGCCAGCAGGAACTGGCTTTCCATGATGGGTGTAGCAAAAACATATGCAATGTCCTATCCATTTTGAAATGGTCTGTTTAGAGATAGCCTTTCCTTGTGATGCTGTAGCATAGGATACGAAGAGCTGGTCAGATTTTCTGAAAACCTTAGTTTTATCCAAGTAGTAACATAGTTACAAGTTGCCTGTGAATGTCCAAGGAGTGCAGGAGTCTTTCTCCTTTGTTCTGTGGATTTGTGAAAAAGGTGGGTAAATGGATGGTTTGATTTAGAGCCACACTGGATACCACCTTTGGCATAAAGGAGGGGTTAGTTCGTAGAGAAACTCTGTCTTGATGAAAGATGAGGAAAGGCTCTACTGCCATTAGTGCCTGTAGCTCTGACACTCTTCTGGCTGAAATTATTGCTAGCTGCAGGGCAGTTTTCCATGATAAAAACTTTAAATCAGATGAGAAAGCTGGTTCAAAAGGCAGTAGCGTAAGCTTCTCCAGAACAAAGTTGAGGTCCCAAGTTGGTGTTGGTGCTCTTCTGGGTGGTCTTAAGTTCTTGGCACCTGAGGTACTGTCTTAGGAGTGGATGTGAAAATAAGGGAGGATCCATATTGTAGTGAGCTGAAATCGCTGAGGCGTGGATTTTTATGGATGAAAAGGAAAGTCCTTTGTGTAACATCTCAGTTAAATATTGTAGAATCTGAGGGATGTCCGGATCAAGGGGAGTTTGGCCTTTAGCTTGGTTCCAGGTGCAAAATCTTTTCCATTTGTCTGAGTAGGCTTTCTTAGTGCTGGGCCTTCTGGCCTCCAGAATGACATCCATAACATCTTTAGAGAGAGGATTTGGCTGGTTGTTTAGGTGATTTGCCAAGCAGCCAGATTTAAAATCCTAAACTGGCTGTGAAGGACCTGACTGTCTTACTGTGTGAGCAGATGAGGAATTTGTGGTAAAATCCATGGCGGGCCCTGGGCTATGTTCCTTAGTAGTGGATACCAGTGCTGGCGTGGCCAGTCTGGAGCAATGAGTATAATTTGTGGCCTCTCTATTCTGACTTTCAGCAGCACCTTTGTTAGAAGAGGCAGTGGAGGAAAGGCATATACTGTCAACATTTTCCAAATGAATGTGAGGGCGTCCACTTTCCAAGCTTGTGGGTGGAATGTCCTTGTGCAGAATTTTTGTAGTTGGTAGTTTTGGGGGCTGGCAAACAGGTCTATGTCTGGTTGTCCCCATTTTTGAGCTATTATTGCAAATATTTGTGGATCCAGTTTCCACTCGTGGGGATCCATAATGTTCCTGCTTAAGGCATCTGCCAATGTGTTTTTCTTTCCTGGCAGGAATTGTGCTTGTAATTGGACTTGGTAAGTCAATGCTGTGTTCCACAAGGTCATAGCTTGCCTGCATAGAGGGTAGGAGTGTGTACCCCCTTGCTTGTTTATGTACCACATTACTGTGGTGTTGTCTGTTCTTATTATTAGTTGTCCTGGATGTAAGAGGTTCTTGAAAACTGTCAGGGCATTCTGTACAGCTAGCATTTCTTTTTGATTGATGTGCAGATGTCTTTGATCTGCAGTCCATTTGCCTTGAATGCTCTGTCCTGCCATGTGTGCTCCCCAGGCATAATCCGATGCATCTGTTGTTATAGTTTGCCTGGCTGGTGTTAAGGTAAAAAGGCTGACACTTGTTGAGGTGACATGCCTGTGCCCACCATAGAAACACCTGTTGGAGGCAGGGAATGAGAGGTATCATTGTTTCCAAGCTGTGGCTGTGTTGAGTCCATACGCTTTTCAGGTATCATTGTAATTTCCTCATATGCAGTTTTGCAAATGGTATTAGTAGAATGCAAGATGCCATGAATCCCAAGGCCTGCAGAATTTTTCTTGCAAGGAGTTGGGTCTTTGTTGCCATTACTTTGAAGTATTGAGTTAGTTGTAGTTGATTGTCTGGCGTGAGGTAAGCCATCTGGGCCATTGTATTCAAGCTGGCATCCAGGAATATTATGTTCTGTGAGGGCACTAGTTTTGATTTCTTTTCGTTTACTGTGTACCCTAGGCAACTTAGAAGGTGTTTTACAAATGCCAGGTGTTGTAAGAGAATGTCCTTGTTTTCTGCTTGGATGAGGCAGTCGTCCAGGCATGGGTATATTTGAATCCCTCTTTGTCTGCAGTATGCAATTACTGGTGCCAGGCATTTGGTGAAGACCCTGGGCGCAGTAGATAAGCCAAAGGGCAGTGCAGAGAATTGGTAATGGGTTGAACCTGCAATGAAACGGAGGTATCTTCTGCAATTTTGTCTGATAGGGACATGCAGGTATGCCTCCTTGAGGTCCAACGTTACTAGCCAGGCCTTCTTGCCCAACATGGGAAGAAGCTGCTGCAGTGTTAGCATCTTGAATTTCGGTACTTGCAAATAGGTGTTTAGAATTGAAAGGTCCAGAATGGGTCTCCATGCATTGTCCTTTCTGGGGACTAGAAAGAGCCTTGAGTAAAATCCTTGTCCTTGCTCCTGCGTAGGTACCTGCTGAATGTCTGTCATGTCCATGAGAGCTGTAATTTGTTTTTGTGCCTCTGCCCATTCATTTGGTGGCAGGTTTGGCATTCCTTTTATCCTTGGCAAGGTGTGAAAATGGAATTTGTATCCTTGTGAGACAATGTCTAAGACCCATTTGTCCTTTGTGATGATGTGCCAGTTGTCTGCAAAAAGTGATAATTTTCCTCCCAAGGGTGCTGCCAAGAGAGTCTTGCTTGGCAGGCTGATGGTTATGTCATTGTGTTTGTCTTCTAGCAGTTTGGGGCCTGTCCTCTCCTCCTTTCTGTGTTGCAGAGCCCCATTGGCGAGGTTTGTAAGGGGCTTGTGCCTGACCTCTGCCCCTTGGGCGTCTGTATTTGCCCCTCTGTGGTCTGTCCGAAGTTGGCAAGGACCAATTCTTTGTAGGCCAATTTCTGCTGAATCGAGGGGGTTGTACCTGTAAGAAATCCTTGACCGTCTGCATAGACTTTGCCTTATCCTCCATTTTCTTTAGAACTTCTTCTGCTTTGACACCAAATAAGACATCCTGCTGCAAAGGTGCATCTAGTAATTTTGCTTTAACATGATCAGGCAGGGTTTGTTCTTTTAACCAAGCATGTCTATGTATGACAGACCCAGTAACAGCTGCTCTACAGGAAGCTTCCAATAAATCAAATCCACATTGTAAAGTATGTTTGCCCACCTGCTCGGCTGCATGCAACAGATCCTGCATTTCTTTGAATTCAGACTGTTGAGAATGTGTGCTCATCTTTTGTTTTAATTGAGACATTAGGAATTGCTGATACTTGAGCATGTGAAATTGGCAATTTAGTGCTCTCATAGCTAGAGACGCAGAAGTGTATACCTTCTTCCCCCATCTGTCTAGTGCTCTGGAATCCCTTTCAGAGGGCACAGGATTTTTTGCCATAGAAGCCTCAGCCCCTTTGGGACCCTGGGAAATTGTTTCTGGGTCAGCAACAGGGCTTTTGTAAAGGAATTTGTGAGAGTCAGGTACTCTATAATATCTGTCTGGTTTGGCTGGAGCAGGAGGTAGGGAATCTGGATTTAGACTAGATTCTAAGTATACATCATCCACAATGTCTAAAACTGGAGGGATAGCAAGTGGTCTGTGCTGGGGAAGTAAAAGAAACTCTCGGAGCCTTTTCTTTGAGTCAGGGTAGTCCTGGCCTTCCCAGTGGAAATGTTCCCTCATGGTATGTAAAGTTTCCCCAAAGGAATAGTCTTCAGGGGGGGATGCTGAGGGAATGGAGTCTTCAGCATCAGAGTCTTCATAAGGGGGGAAAGGGGTAATCCTGTTCCTCAGAGGAGTCTGAGGAAATATAAACTTGATTAGAGGATGCGTAAGCCTCCTCTTGTCTTGGCCTTTTGTCTGGAGGGGTTTGGGAACCCCTGATCAGGGTAATTAAATCTTCAGCCATCTTAAGCATCTGTTTCTTAGGCATGGGACCTTGAGCAGGGGACTGATGCACAGTCTTTTTAGGCTTTAAAGGAGTTTTAAGCTTAGCATAAGATTTAATGGCGAGGGTAGTTGGTCTGAAAACACCTTCTTTAACCGAAGGTGTTTCCACAGCACCGGATTCCCCTTCTACAATGGTGTCGGTAGGGCCTAAAGAAAATGGCTGCATGGGCCTAGTACTCTCAATTTGTGAATCCGAAGCAGTCTGGGACTTCAACTCTGCGGTCGTCAGGAGCTGCGTAGGCACCTCACTGAAAACCGGAGAACCGACGACAGGCCTAGAAGAGGCCTCGGAGTCTGGTTTGGTTCTCGGCTGTCTATCTTTGTCTTTGCGTTTCTTATGAATGCCGGTCGTCGGTTGTTCCGACGGCATGGTATAGTTAAATTTCCTACCAAAATAGTGTCGAGCGAAATCAAAGTGACGCTTTATAGTTCGCTTATTGAACCTGGCACAAAACCGACAACCAGTGACGTTGTGGTTTGGGCCTAGGCAAGGTATACAATAAAAATGGAAGTCCTTATGAGGTATTTGCTTCCCACAAGAAATGCAATTGTTACCTTTTTCTGACATCGGACTGAGGCAAGAAAAGGTTCCCCAATGGGGTACTTAGCTTTATTGAAGACTTCGGACTGAAATTCGATTCGAAAATCTCAGGTGTCGGCCGACCGGCACTTGCGAACTGCTTCTGCTTCGGGCACCGCATGGCAAGAAAGACTGAAGAAAATGGCGTTGGATACCTCTTATATACCCCTGGCGCACTGACGTCAGGGAAGAAGCGACTGTAACTGACGCCGGACCAAGACTTTGGAACTCAGGCCGACTGCGGGACTGCCTGACGACAGGATAACCCAAGTGTGATGACTGCAGCAGGGTAACACGATGAACATCTAAAGATGTGTTTCCCGTATCTGTCCATCATCCTAGAATCCCTACTAGGAGGATGGACAGTGGAAGAGGCTTCTGACATCTTTCTTGGTGGCCACCGCCACCACCATGGCATCAACGGGGACTCCCTTAGTGAGGAACATCTTGTCTTGGGGGGAGATGATAAACTTGCTGGGCCTCCTAGGGACCAGTTACATAGAATCAGGAGACTTCCTCACCCTTCAAGCGACCAATTCCATCAACGTGAAGGGCGGAGTCACCCAGGAGGTGGAAGATTGAGTCCCAAAGACATTCAGGAGCACCGACTCATCCTCAGTAGGGGTAATGGACTGCCAGTCATCCCTCTGATTTAGGACTTCCAGGATATCCGCAGAGGAGATATCCTCCAAGGGGGACTGTGGGAACCCTTCCGATTCCTCTAAGTCGATGTCTGATGTCAACGATTCCTGAGGGATATCTAAATGCCTCCTCTTGCATAATCTCTTCCTGGAAACCTTATCAGTGGGGGCCTTTGGTGAGGTCTCAGTAGAGCAAGGGTTACCTGAGGCTCCGGGTCTCGACGCTTCACAGGGACCTGCGATGTAGAGGCAGAACACGGCACTTTAGGGGAGGAAGAGAAAGGACCTGACTATGTGTGTGTCTTAAGACGACATAACCCTCCTCATGGTATCGAAGGCACCACTGCTGCGACCTGAGGAAGGTGCAAGTTCCGAAGACAGCAACTTCCCCAACCCGAGACAAAGGGCTCCGAACCAGAGGACAGAGCCAAGCTCATCCACGCTGAAGCCCAGAGAAGGTCAGAACCGATGCATCGGTTCGACTCTCCCCCCAGAACCGACGAGACAGTGTCAGCTCAGAGACTCTTCCAATGGAACCGAAGAAGTCAGGGTTGATGGAGCCAAAGGTACTGCAACAGGCCTCACCCCCGAAGGCTCCACAACCATCAACTCCTCCTCCTCTGGCTCCGAAGGCCCTGCTCGGCTAGGAGGAGGAGTAGTTACAGCCAGTGGGACGGTCTCAGGCTTCGAACCCTGTTGGGTCTAGGCCGATAGCAATTTAGCCAGTGCCAGGTTCTCCAGAAGCATCTGCACCACCTGGTCCACATCCACATCAGAAAGGGTCCTTGAAGAACGGGCGAAGGAAGCGAAGACACCACCGATTGAAGAATGGGTGACTTCAGAGTTTCAGAGACCGGTTCCAAGATCGGGGACCGGCTCCAAAACACCTGCTCAGTGCATGGCTCCAAAGACTGCGAAGCCGGCTACCACACCTTCACAGAAAGGCTTGGAGCTGATGACCTGGGCTCTGAGGACGTCTTTGAAGACTTTGACCCTTTCGAGGACTTGGAGGTTTGGTCAGCTTTATCCAAGGTCTCTTGAAAATCTGGCTTCAACAAGCCTCTATCTGCCAGCTTCCTTCTCCTCTCTAATAAAACCATACTGCTGAAAGAGTGGCAGATAGAGCAGTCCTCCTGGAGGTAAACAGGCCCCAAACAATAAACAAAATTTACATGTGCGTCCGTAATGGACATCTTCTCCCCCGCATTTTGGATACTTCTTGAAGCCAGATTTTTGCTTCTCCCTATGATCAGCCAAGTTATACAAAAACCGAAATACGCAAGCACGCTATAGAAATTGTCAGATCCCCGAACAACCTTCAATTTACTCTACAAAATACAGTAACTCTAACCTAAAACACAGTTACTGCACTAAACACTGCACACAGTAAATATCAATAGTCCTAAGTTGCAAGATCCCTGTACAACTAGGGTATATAAATGTATGTTCTAACTAGCAAACACACCTATCTAACTAACACCCTATATTTTATATATATATATATATATATATATATATATATATATATATATATATATATATATATATATATATATATATATATATATATATATATATATATATATATATATATATATAAAGGATAGGGGTAATCCAAAAAAAACAAACAGCCAAGGCCTAAGAGCAACCGCTCTGTAACAAACAAAGAAATCTTAAATTTGAAGGATTCTAAAGGCTGACTCGCCTAAAAGTTATAAGAACTAGAAAATACAACTACTTCAATTATCTAAAGAAATATAGCATAAAGTTTGTCAAAAACTTAAGGAAATTCTACTGACCCGAACTCTCCGACAACCTTGCGATCAGTTGCAGCAGCAAACTAGATCTGGGGTAGGACAGAAAGCATCATGGGATAGGGGCCTGGCCTCGAGCTACACTGAGATCTTCAGCTAGTAAAGTAGCCGACTAGGAGCCGA
>NW_025054964.1:0-7493 GCF_019279795.1 Protopterus annectens
AGTTGCCAAAGGGACATTGTCCTCACACACACTAACCCCCCTCAGCCAAAAACACACACTTGCCAATTGCAGGATCCAAACCCCTATCTGACTATGTTATGATACTGATGCATTAGCACAGCACGCTATTCGCATTACTGGGAGTTTTTCCTTCTCCTGCTATACTTATAGAGTGCTGACATCATCAGTGTTTAGAAAGGGGAATGTGCATCCTGTAGTCTGTTCACCTAGTTGCCAAAAGGGACATTTTTCTCACACACACACACTTGCAAGATTCAAACCCCTACCTAACTATATTATGACACTTGAAACGGATGCATTAGCAGAGGGTGCTATTCTCATTACTAGAAGTTTTCTTTTCTCCTGCTATACTTATAGAGTGCTGACATCATCAGTGTTTAGAAAGGGGAATGAGCATCCTGTAGTCTGTTCACCTAGTTGCCAAAAGGGACATTTCCCTCACACACACTAACCCCCTCAGACAGGCACACACACTTACCATTTGCAGAATTCAAATCCCTACCTAACTATGTTATGACACTTGAGATGGACGCATTAGCGGAGTGCGCTATTTGCATTACTGAGAGTTTTCCCTTCTCCTGCTATACTTATAGAGTGCTGACATCATCAGTGTTTAGAAAGGGGAATGTGCATCCTGTAGTCTGTTCACCTAGTTGCCAAAAGGGACATTTTACTCACACACACACACTTGCAAGATTCAAACCCCTACCTAACTATGTTATGACACTTGAAACGGATGCATTAGCAGAGGGTGCTATTCTCATTACTAGGAGTTTTCTTTTCTCCTGCTATACTTATAGAGTGCTGACATCATCAGTGTTTAGAAAGGGGAATGTGCATCCTGTAGTCTGTTCACCTAGTTGCCAAAAGGGACATTTCCCTCACACACACTAGTCCCCCTCAGACAGGCACACACACTTGCCATTCGCAGGATTCAAACTCCTACCTAACTATGTTATGACACTTAAGACGGACGCATTAGTAGAGCGCGCTATTTGCATTATTGGGAGCTTTTTTTTCTCCTGCTATACTTATAGCGTGCTGACATCATCAGTGTTTAGAAAGGGGGATGAGCATCCTGTAGTCTGTTCACCTAGTTGCCAAAAGGGACATTTCCCTCACACACACTAACCCCCCTCAGACAAACACACACACACTTGCCATTTGCAGGATTCAAACTCCTACCTAACTATGTTATGACACTTGAGACGGATGCATTTGCAGAGCGTGCTATTCGCATTACTGGGAATTTTTTCTTCTCCTGCTATACTTATAGAGTGCTGACATCATCAGTGTTTAGAAAGGGGAACGTGCATCCTGTAGTCTGTTCACCTAGTTGCCAAACGGGACATTTTCCTCACACACACTACCCCCCCTTAGACAAACACACACTCTTGCCATTCACAGGATTTAAACCCCTACCTAACTATGTTATGACATTTGAGACGGACGCATTAGCAGAGCTTGCTATTCGCATTACTGGGAGGTTTTTTTTCTCCTGCTGTACTTATAGGGTGCTGACATCATCGGTGTTTAGAAAGGGAATGTGCATCCTGTAGTGTGTTTTCCTAGTTGCCAAAAGGGACATTTCTCTCCCACAGACTTGCACACACACCAACCCCATTCACACACACTGAGCATTTGAAACTCCTACCTAACTATGTTATGACACTTGAGACGGACGCATTAGCGGGCATCATTACTAGGAAGTTTCTTTTCTCCTGCTGTACTTATAGGGTGCTGACATCATCTGTGTTTAGAAAGGGGAATGTGCATCCTGTGGGAGGCAGACACCAAGCACACTCTGGCTAAGCTGTCATTCCCTAGGGCAAACAGCCTAGTGTTGACCTCTACACCCATATGTTTAATTGTCAAATGCACGTTATTTGTTGCTGATAGACTGTTTGCACATCTTTATTGCCATAGCATTCCTGTTTGTATGAACAACTTGTGCATCTGTGGAAGATGTTTGCATATGGGAGGGATCCACTATATCACGTATGTCTCTGTAGTCATTTAACTGTGTGCACTGGGCAGACTGCTGTAATGTGGTTGGTTCCTGGAATAACACATAAAAATACCAGATATGTGTGTCCAACTGCTAAACCGAGATTTGGCCTAAGTGTGTGAGCATGCCCAGTTCAACCTTCCCATGGCATGTTGTCTGACATATGTCTCATTTATCAAAGTGTGTGAGCATGCCCAGTGTGAGCATTCCATATGTTGGACTCTGCAGCCCACCACATTTGTGGATGAGTGTGAACTTCAACAAATATCACCAGTTTATGGTTGTGTGTTGTGTGTCATGTTGTGTAGTTACTGTACAACTGCTTTGTGTGTGAACACAACAGGATTTTACTGTGCCTGCAGTGTTTGCATGGGATACTTTGCATACAGTTGTCAACATCCTTTCACACTGACCTAACACTGTAGTACTGTATAGTGTACTGGTAGTACTTTGACTGTGGTGGACAGTATCCTGGGCTTTACTGCTATCACTGCTTTACATTTCATAGTGGGCACAACAGCCTGGTTAGGGGCCAGTTTTGTACATCTGACCATGTTGCATTCTGTTCAGATATGAACTACTTAAACCAGGCTTGTCCAACATTGGTAGTGTATTCCACAACATAGGTGTACATTTGCAAACACTAGCGATGTGGCCTAGTCCATGTCTAATGCTAGTTGGAGAGTGTGTTTGTTCTTCAACACACATTGTAAGTGGAGTTTGCCATGACATATGTCATGGTTAGTATACTGTGCCTCTGTCTACCTGTGACATGACAGTGATACCCAGGATAAATCTACCATCTCCCATCCACTCATCAAGATTCCTATTGAGGAAGATTGATAAGTGACTCTATGGGTAGCCTCTACTGGGGGTTCACTCATGGGTGGGGGTGGCTTCTGTGTTATGGATCACGCAGTACAGCTTGTCCTATGTAAGTCAGTGCTGGGGTTCAGGTCTCTTATGTGCACAGCTCACTGCCATTCAGATTGTACAAGGTGCAGCATATTTATTGATGCTAGCAACACAGGCAACACATGGCATCTGTGCAAGCTCTTTGATACTCCTGATGAGGTACTGTTGGGAACTTTACGGTTGATGGAGGTGTCTGCTGAGGTACATCCCACAGGGTCTATTGTAGTCAATTGTACCGCTGATGAAGGATGACTGCAGAGCCACAATGACCTCCCCTTATCTAGATCTGACAACCTTCATGATTAGGTGGGTATATGGTATGTTTCTGTAAACACTACAGCACATGTTTGTCCAATGCAGGATATCTATCACCTTGTGTCCCCAGGTCTCTCATTACATGTTAACTACATAATGGGTTAACACCTATGTGGTAATTGGAGGGCACTTACTGTATATCCACGGGGGTTGACTATACATTTCTGCAATTAGCTTGCTGACATGGCTTTGGCACCAGTTGTCTGTTTCTATGTGGCCCTTTTGTGGGATGCTTGTGTCAGCTGGTGGATCATATGTGGTGAGCAGTTTGTAGTCCTCTGCAAACATGTTCGACACAGTCCTTCCATGTTTGCCTGTACCTATGGGGCATATATACCAGACGAGGGAGATCCCAGGACAAAGCCTTGTGGGATGCCAGTTATATCTGGTTTGTAGTCTGACATGGCTGCAGCATGTCTGACCATGTCTGTTCTGTCCTTGGTCTGGTTTGCAACCTCTACTGACATGTGGGTTTATATTTAAGCTGTGAGCTTATCTATAATGAACACGTAGGGTATTGTATAGAAGCCTTTGCAAGGTCCAGCTACACTGTGTGGACCACATTGCCCTCATCAATGACCTTAATGACTGTTTCAATTGAGTCAAACATGTTTAGGGGGAGGATCTGCACTTGAGAAAGCCACACTGGGTTGGGTCCGGTGTCAGTAGGTCCCCAATATCTTTATGTCTGTGGTACATGCTGATCCTTTCCATAGCTGTGCAAACCGAGCTTCTCAGGATTCTGGGGTAGTAGTTTTCAGTATCCATTCAGGCAACACCTTTGTTGAGAAGGACCACTGTTGTTGTACACTGCTCTTTGGGTACATATTCTGTGGTAAGGCTGACATTGAGCAGTAGTGGGGTTTGGCATTCCATTCATCTTGGAGTCCATGTTGCACTAAGCCCAGGACACCATCTCATACCATTGCTGCTGTGTGTTTTGCTATGTAGATGTTGGCTGTTACCTCAGCATCTGCAATATCAGGGGGCCAGCAGTCTGCTGGGATAGATATTCTGCATTTTGGGGGGGGGGGGGTTGCACTGCACCTGTCAGGATGTATGTTGGCAATATGTGTGTGTGTTTTTGATATTTGTGTGATTCAGGGCATATCTGTGAATTCCCAACATGGTTCCTACCATCAGTTGTGAAAGCCTTGGGATTATCCTTAGTGTCCTGTACAATTTGTATCTTCATAGGTTCATAGGTTCATACTAGGCTATCCACCCTAGGGCATTTGTTAGCCTAGCCAGAGTGTGTGTGGCTTTTGCCACCCCTTGCTATGTGAATATTATGGCCATTCATGATTTGCTTTGCTGTGCCTCTGTCTGGACATGACACAGTGAAGTCCCCCAGTGTAACTCTACAATCATCCATCCACTTGGCAAGAATCCTGTTGAAGAGTGTCAGTGAGCGGCTCTGCCTAACATGGAGTGGGATTCTGGTCCAGGGTGTGGGAGCCTCTGGATTATGTATCTGTCCCACCAGCACATCCTTTTTTCATTATTTGTTGAGGTTGACATCTCTCACACTCACAGGTCGAATGGATTAGAGTTTTGAGGGGTGGAGGATGTCCATTACTCCTGTGTTGGGCATGGCCTCTACAACAGGCATGCAATGCCTCTGTGTAGGCAGTATGTGACTGCATTCAGCTGGGGTGTCTACAGCCAGGCAGCATATGACATATATTTGAGACCCTTTATCCTCTTGGTGAGGTACCTTTGAGGTCTTTCTAACTGCTGCAGGTGTCAGGTAAGGTACATCCCATATGAGGCATTGTACTAGATTATGGGTGTGATAGAGAAAAGTATAGGGGCAGAATGACCTCTGTTGACGTAGATGTGAATCCTTTCCTGATACAGTGTCAAATGTAGACATTCTTCCTAGCCACATTGGCAATGTGGGTGTCACATAACAGGTTACTGTCCACTTGTGTCCCTAGGTCCCTGATTACTCCTTCCATACATAATGGTTTACCACCTATGTGGTAATTTGTGGTACCTTGTTTGGTATTTGGTGGGACATTCATACTGTCCAGTGTCTTCAGGACGGCTGGGTGGGGTTACTGTGTGTGAGAGTGCGGTCTGTAGCATGCTACAGACTGTACAGCAGTCTTGCCTACAGTTAGTTGCACATGGGTGGACTCCAATGCCTTGTGCATTGTCAGTTACCTGGACGTATGGGTGTCTGTGCTGACTATGGATACTCACCCTCCTTTTATGTTTTCTTCCAGGTTTTGGGGCCATGACACATGATATGTGGTATAACCTGGTAGTGCTGGTGTGCTGTCAGGAGGCTTGCAGCAGGTTTCTGTCACTGCACAGACATCGATGTTCTCCATACTGGGGATGGCCTTGGGAGCATGCATATTGGGGTTTACACATCTGGCATTGGTCAGCATTTCCCTTATGTTTCTTCCCACTTATGTTTTCTAGGGTGGTGGGTCAGTCTTTTCAGCCTTGCCTACAAAAGGCTCTATGGAGGTGGCAAAGGCCTTATCCAATATTCAGACGCCCAGGGTAACAGGTGCAGGCCATCCCAAGAACAGCTGTGGCTTGATCAAGCATGACATCCCAAGCAGACAGACATTGGATCCCCTTGGAATGACACCAGTAATTGTGCCACTTGCTATGACTGATCATTCCGTGTTTGTACTGTGGCATTATTCTTGGTAAGGGTAGGATGCTGCAAACAGTGAGTGTCATACCGGCCTGGACTACATAATCAGATAGCTCATCTATGTCTCTTTTCATGTAGTCTAGGGTGGTACATCTCAGGTCATTCACACCAGCATGGACTATGACTGCATCATATTTCTACTTGCTTTGGAGTGACCTGCATACTTCTGTTATGTGGCATATTGTGGCAGCCTACAGGCAGCTTACTGTACCCTTTCCCTTGTTCAGTCTGGTGTGCGGGACAGCAGTGTGTCTGACTATGGGGTCACCTATTACAACTGTATCAGGCATGTTGTTTCTCCTTCTGGCCTGTGACTGTTTGGCACACCAGCTTTGTGTACTATGTGTTGCATGTGCTATGTTTGGAGGTTGTTTGATTGGGTGTCTGCTTTAGAGGCCTCTGTTGGTGTGCTGTGTTTGTAATTTGTGCCTCCGGGAATGTTTTTCTGTGTTTATGTGTTTGGTTTGCAGTTGTGATAGGTCTATGTGGGACTGTGTTTGTGGTGTGTGTGGTTACCTTCTCCTCCTGACTAGTTTTGGGAGTACTGAGTTGAGGGAGCTCAGCCTCCAGTTTGGATAGATGGTTGCATCTCTCACATATATTTGTATTTCTTGGGTGGAGCTGGTGGTTTTCTGTGTACTTGGGGCAGGTGTAACATTGCCTCAGGATTCACAGATTCCACTTGTTGTGGCTGGCCTTAGTGGATTGTATGTGTGGACAGATTTTATTGCCATACTACTGATCAGTGATTACTTCATTGTTTATGTTTGCTCTATCATGTAGTAGCTTCCTCATTCTCTTGCATGGTTTGGTTATGGCTGGTGTCAACCATGCAAGATTCTGTGTGTATGGCATTGTGTCTTGTTTTAATTTAGGACTGCATAATCCAAGCATTCCTGGCAGTGTTCATGGAATGGCTGTATTACAGGTTCTGAGGTGTGGCCCATATTTTGCACCTGCACAGGACCTTTAATGGATTCCACATCAGTTTGGAGGAGTGCAAATATTGCTTACACATGTTTTCCACTGTGGTTTTCTTCCAGGGACTGTGGTCAGGATTTGTATATCCAGTGTGATTACTCTATGGTCTGGTTTACCAGTGAGCAATACACTTCTATCTTGCCATCCAGTACCATGTTGCTGATTATCACATCCAGTATGCTTACCCCTCTTGTGGGAGTGGTACGTTGTTCCTGGGCCTTTTGGTTTATGGATTCTATGAACTTTTGTCCTACACTGTTGGAGCTAGTATAATGCTCCCAGTCTATGTCTGGGTATTTTCAGTCACCCAATATAATGTGGTTTGGAGGACTTGATATATTCATGTATTCCACATAGGCTAGGTGCAGTTCCTGGTGTTGGGACAGTAGTCTGTAGCAGGCTATAAACTGGGGGGCAGTTTTAGCCACTGTTACTTACCCTGGCAAATCCATGCTGCTTTTGTTGTGGTACCAACATGGGGGGTGTGGTTATCCTTGACAATTCTTTCTAGTCACCCTCCTTTTGTAGCTTGTTCCATGTTTTGAGGTTGTACAGCACAGTATGAGGGTTGGGAAC
>NW_025054965.1:0-8310 GCF_019279795.1 Protopterus annectens
TCTCTGATGCTCAGGGTGAAGGCCTGCCCTCTCCAAAAGCTAAAAACACTGCTTCCATGGACCAGATGGCATCCCAGGTTGCATCCACCATGAACTCAAGAGGAACTAATCCCTCAAATAAAAACAGCTATAAAATCTCAACCTCACTACAGGATATGTGCCCACAGAAAATCTGCGGGTGTACAGCAACAGCAGCGGTGGTCCCACTCCACAAAGGTGGAGCCTCTATGGACCCTGGAAACTATCGCCCCATAAGCCTGACTAGCTTAGCGTCTGCAAGGCTATGGAGAGGATCATCATGGAGCCTCATAAACAAAAGACATTGGGGTACCTCACAGACACTAGATCCCTACCCAGTTCAGCTTTGGTTGAAGGGCAGATCCTGCCTTTTGAACCTGGTTGACTTCTTCAAAACAGCTCACCAAAGCCATAGATGAAGCGGAAGTAGTCCCACACTGTTGCCTATCTGTGGACCTTGCAAAGCGGCATTTGACACAATACCTCACTTCGGCATCAGCAGATAAGCTATCTAGCCCTATCTATCTAAACCCCTATAATCACAAGAGATGGACGAAACCGGCTCAAAGACAGAACCCACAGAGTGAGAGAGGTTGCTGAAGCCATGTCCAGACTTGAAACTGGTCACAAGTGGCATCCCCACAGGGTCTCCTGGTCCTGGGACCACTTGTTCGCATATACTTTTCTGAGGTACAGGCAACGGGAGGACTCTTGGCTCACCAAGTTCGCAGATGACTGCAAACTGGGCGCCATAATCAACTCTCCAGCTGACACAAACATCCTTCGAAAGGGTCTCACAGAGACAGATAACTGGTGCCAGCGCCATGGTTTAAAGCTAAATGCCAAAAAATGTATAGTCATACCCTTTGGCAAAAACAATGTGCCCACAAATTACCACATAGGCAGAAACCCATTAAGTGCAGAGAAAGTTATTAGGGACCTGGGGATCCAAGTTGATAGCAATCTCTCCTTTGAAAACCACATTGCCAAAGTGGTTAGAAAAACCTTCTACATAGCCCACCTCATCACGGAGGATTTCACATCTAGATCAAGAGAGGTAATCGTGCCCCTTTATTCATCCCTCATCAGGCCCATCATAGAATACAATGCCCCTTTTGGGATGTACCTTACCCGACACCTGTAACAATTAGAATGACCCCAAAAGTATCTCACCAAGAGGATCAAGGGTCTCAAACAGATGCCATATGCTGCTCGGTTAAAAAACTCTAGCTCTATTCAGTTGCATACCGCCTACTTCGAGGCGATCTATGCCTGACATACAAAGCTATGTCAAATCCAGAATTAATGGACATGCTCCACCTCAGTAAATCTAAACTTTAGAGCCACACGCTAAGGGACTTAAACCTCAGCACAGAAATAAATAGAACTTGCTGGAGGGACAGGTTCATAACCCAGAGGCTCCTTCGCCTGAATAGAATTCCAGTTCATGTGAGGCAGAGCACCTCACTGAATATCTTCAAGAAGAATCTCGATAGGTGGATGGGGGATCATAGGTTTGTCCCAGGGATTACTCCCATGTCACTATTAGACAGAGGGACAGTAAACTAAACCTTAAAAAGGGCACAGTATACTCAAATCAAGGGGTGGTGTAAGCCATACAGAATTGGGCTAGGCTTATAATTGCCCCAGGGCAGATAGCCTAGTATGAACCTATGAACCTATGAACCTATGACATTCATCCTTTCATATCTCCTTGCCACATCAGAACTTTAACAGCTGTGACACATTATCAGGACTGTATGTAATGCCAGCTAATGGCAAATGGGACAGACATCAGCTGACATAACATCAAAACAACAGACACAATTAATAGTGACATAATTTCCAGTGAAATTAAACAGTCTGTCAGGAATACTACTTGGAAAATAGTTTGAGCTACTCCATCATATTTCATTTGTCAACATATCATCTTAATGCTTTTCTATAATCAAAATGTAGAATGCTTCATGTTTCAGCTCATACACATTATATGTTGGTATTAATGCTGGGAAAAGTTGAATTTCCAACCAAAGCACATTTATATAAAATATAAAATAAGTGCCAATATTCAGTCTGAGCCCCTCAGTAAAAATATCTAGAATGGACTTCAGCACTGCATCACCTGGGTCCTTTCTTTAAACTCACTGGTCCTACCTCATATGAGACAGAGAAAGTTAAGCAGCAGGTTAAATTTCTACACTCAGTACTATCCAGAGTGCTAGTGGCCATATGCTAGTGTCAAGTTTGTTTCTTACTACTAAAGGCTACCTAAATTAAAATGTTCACTTATTTCCCTCTGCCAAGAACCATGTTTGTGCTCTGCAAGCAGTATGCAAAAGAAAAAGGAAAAAAAGAGTTAAAATTAAGCAAATAGCTTGTATTTAAAAAGAACACAGTTAAAGGATACATGCAGCAAGGAACACATCACTTACAGCATTAACAAGAAACATTCATCCTTTTCACACCTGCTTACAGCACCACATGTAGCATTTACTTTATAAATCATTAGGATTTCATGCACTGGCAATTTTTCAAAAAGGGGACATAACAGATAATGGCAGGAGGTTATGCTGAGCACAGTATATATGATACTTCATGACATAAATGTTTATACTAAAATGCATTACTTTTAAGATGAATAGTTGTAAGATATGGATAAGTTTTCCAGCATATATGACACATATGTTCACATTACTCATGTAAATGATTTTGTGTTATCACACTTTACCAAATGTCATATGTCACAACATCCATAGCAACTATTGCTATTACTAATGAGAACAGGTGACTTTACAACAGCAACACATTTGTAACACCAATTCACATGGACTACAGGTAAGATTTTTTTTTTAACATCCATCACAGACGTTAGCCTAGTCATTTCAAATACAACACTGAGTGTGATATGTAATTATATATCCAGTTTAGAAATATATATCTGCAAACTGGATTTGAACTCTGCATTACCTCTCCTTTCTTTAGCTAAATAGATTTACATATTATGCCATAGTGATACTTAGGAAACAGGTTGAATTTCTTCACTTAGTACTGTCCAGAGTGCTGACAGATGGGCACCAATAGCAGTCTATACTGCACTGCTGAAGGCATTCCTTTGTCAGTTTTTTACCTTAGGGAGTGAACTCTTGTTCACTGCTAGGGACTGTTGCCAGTCTAGAGTGCACTCTGCTAAACAGTGCACAAAGAATGAAGATTTAAAAAAGAAACATACTGATACAAGTAGTTAAAATGTACTTTTGTGATATTTCTTCAACTCATCTTTCTTGCAACATGAACATGAGCTCCTTAAAGGCCCCAGCCTCATACAAACAACACTTTGTCAAGATATGAACCCTCAAACAAGGGCACTAATAATATACATTTCAAATTAATATCCCCTATTTGCCTGACATGCATGACTGCCTGAACCATGTGGGTGACTCCTTGGACAGAATGAATGACACACTAGATTGGGCAGTGTCTTTGATGGAATGTCTGCTTGGGGAGGGTCAGCATTCACATGACTGTAAGAGCCGCTACATCATCTGTTGTTAGCCGATGTGGCTGTGCCAAATCCCACTCTTGTAGTGGCACTACTTCGACTGCTTCATCAGTGATTGTGGTGTGCACACAAAGTCATGGTAAGTCAAGGCTTCATGGTCCTGGACATAGTCATGAAGAGAGCTTGTCCAGCAGACATCACTCACATTCAGCCAACAACCTGGTTCATAGGTTCATACTAGGCTATCTGCCCTAGGGCATTTATAAGCCTAGCCAGAGTGTGTTTGGCTTTCACCACCCATTTTAAATGAATTTTGCTATGCACTTTTCAAGGTTAGTATACTGTGCCTCTGTCTAACAGTGACACAGAAGTGATACCCAGGGTAAACCTACGATCTCCCATCCACTCATCAAGATTCCCCTTGAAGAGAGTCAATGAATGACTCTGCCTAACCTGGACTGGGATTTTATTCCAGAGTGAAGGGAGCCTCTGGGTTATGAATCTGTCCCTCCAGCATGTCCTATTTATTTCACTGCTGAGGTTCAAGTCCCTTGGGTGCGTAGCTTGATGGGATTTGGATTTTCTGAGGTGCAGCATGTCCATTAATTCCAGGTTGGACATGGCTTTATACGTCAGACACAGATCGCCTCTCTGAGCAGGGTGGTATGCCACTGAGTAGAGAGCTGGAGTTTCTTTAACTGGGCATATGGCATCTGTTTGAGCCCCTTTGATCCTCTCTTGGTGAGGGTACTTTTGGGGTCTTTCCAATTGTTGCAGGTCTGGTATACATCCCAAAAGGGGCATTGTACTCACCATGATGGGCCTGATGAGGGATGAGTAAAGAGTCACAATGACCTCCCCTGATCTAGATGTGAATCCCTTCATGATTAGGTGGGCTATATAAAATCTTTTCTAACCACTTGGCCACGTGGTTTTCAAAATGAGATTGCTATCAACTTGGGTCCCTAATTACTTCTTCTGTACTTACGGATTACCACCTATGTGGTAATTTGTGGGCACTTGAGTTTTGCCAAAGGGATGATTATACACTTTTTGAAGTTTAGCTCGGCGGCCACACAGGCTCTTATGCACCAGTTGTCTTTTCTATGAGGCCCTTTTGTAGGATGCTTTGTGTCGGCTGGAGAGTCGATTATGGTGCCTAGTTTGCAGGTCAGAGTTCAGAATCTTGGTCAGCCACAGTCCCTTCCGTGTTGGCTCTGTACCTCCGAGAAATATATAACCCAACAAGAGAAACTAGACTGAGTTTCCTTGTGGGATGCCACTTGTAACTGGTTTGGAGTCTGACATGGCTCCAGCAATTCTAACCATAAGTGGGTCCTGTCATTGAGCCAGTTTGTAAACCCATCTAGTGACATAGGGGTTTATATTCTAAGCTGGTGAGCTTATCTATAATGCCCGAGTGGGTATTGCATCAAAGGCTTTTCATGTAGGTTCATAGGTAGGCTGTGTGATTCACATCTTCCCCTCATCAATTGCCTCCTTGGTGACTGTTTCAAAGAAATCGACCAGGTTTGGTGAGGCAGGATCTGCCCTTAACAAAGCCGAACTGTAGGTTCCGGGTGTCTGTAGGTCCCCAATATCTTTATTTATGAGGTCCATGATGATCTCTTTCCAGCTTTGCAGACCAAGCTGGGGGTCAGGGCTTATGGGGCGTATAGTTTCCAGGATCCATGGAGGCACCATCTTTGTGGAGAGGGGAACTACTGTTGTTGTACGCCTACTCTTGGGTACATATCCTGTAGTAAGGCTGAGATTGAACAGTGCAGTTTTATGTTTGGGTTTAGCTCTTCTTGGAGTTCATGTAGGATGCAGCCTGGGACAACTCCGCCTGTCCCATTGATGCTGTGTTTTTGCTTTGGAGAGGGTGGCTCTTACCGGAGCATCTGAGATGTCAGGGGCAGCACTATGCTGGATAGATATTTGCCCTTTGCTGGGAGAAGTTTGCACTGAACCTGTCAGCCAGGATGCTGGCAATGTCTGTGGGTTCGCGTATTTTTGTCATTTTGACCAATTCTGAGCATATCTGGGAATTCCCACCTAGGTTCCTAGCATAACCAAAGAAAGCTCCTGGTGATTATCCTCTTAGTGTCCCAAATTTTTCTGGCTGGCCTTAGACCATTTTATGAGTGCCCGTAGTTTTTGTTAATACTGATCAGAGATGCCTTCCTTTGGGATTTTGACTCTATCATGTAGTAGCTTCCTCCATCTATTGTATAGTTTGTTTATGAGTTGGGGTCCACCAGACAGGACGTCTGCCTTTGGAGTGATTGGGTCTTGGTTTTATTTGGGATTGTATGATCCATGCATTCCTGAAGGCTGTGTTCATAGAATGCTGCTATAAAGGATTCTGCGGTCTGGGTCAGATTTTCCACAGGCTCCGGGGCTTTGAAGGATTCCACCTCTGTTTTGAGGAGTGTGAATTGCTTTAGAGAAGCTTTTCACCTGGGCAGGCTGGGGTCATGATGTGAATATCCAGTGAGATTAGTTTATGGTCTGATTCACCAGTGAGGGATACACTTCTGGTCTGGGAGCATAGATCCCATGTTGGTGATGATCAGGTCCAGTATGTTTTCCATCTTGTGGATGGAAAACGTTGTTCCATAGCATTTGAGTTTATAAATTCTAGGAACCTTTTGGGCTAAGTGTTGGAGCTAGAGTAATGCTCCCAGTCTATGTTTGGGTAGATGAAGTCGCCAATATAATGGTGTTTGGAGAGACCCTTCATATTTTCCAGTGTTTTCAAGAAGGTCGAAAGGGAGTTCCTGTGTTTTGGGAGGGTGGTCTGTAGCAGGCTATAAACTGGAAGGTAGTTTACCCACTGTTAGTTGTAAATGGATAGTCTCTGATGCTTCGCAGGTTGTGCCACTTTTTCAACCTGAGGTGTGGGTATCTTGATGTGAATATTGATACTCCCTCCTTTTGTGGTTCGTCCAAGTTTTCAAAATAAAGCATGGTATGAGGTATAACCTGGTAGTGCTGGGGTGCTCTCGGGAGCCTTGAACCAGGTTTCTGTTACTGCACACAGGATATCGATGTTCTCCATGCTAAGGAGAGTTTCGAAAGTGCATGCATCTTGAGGTTTAGACTTCTGGCATTGAGTAGCATTACTCTTAGTTTCTTATCCCCTTTGTGATACCTACCTATGGAGGTGGGTTTGTCTTTTGAGCCTTGCCTAAAAAAGGCACTATGGGGGTGGCAAACGCCTTTTGCCAATATCAGAAAGCCTGTAGGGGTGACAGGTGCAAGGTCAGTCCCTAGCAAAAGCATCGCGGAAACATGAGAAAATGTCATCCCAGGCTGACAGGCATTGATCCCTTGAATGACACCAATACTTTAAGCCAATTGTTGAAAACTGATCATCTTGTCTTCATATTGTGGCATCATGTTGCTCTTGGTGAGGTAAGGATGCTACTCAAGGTCAGGGTCATATTCGCGGCCTGGGCTACATGCTCAGAGAGCTCCTCTTATGTCTCCTTTTCATGTAAGTCCAGGGAGGTATCCTCAGGTCATTCACACCATAGCATGGACAATGACTGAGTCAGTATTTGTACTTGCCTTGGAGTGACCTGAGTGTCTGTGTTAGTGTGGCAGATCCTAGGCACCCTGACAGGCAGGTGCTCACCGTGACCTCTCTCCTTGTTCACAGCCTGGCAGGAAAGTGGGACGCCAGTGTGTGCCTGACGATAGAGTCACCTAGGTTACAAGTGTATCAGGTGTGTGTTGTTTAGCCTTAAGGGCTGTGACTGTTCGGCACACTGGCTTTAGTGAGCTATATGTTGCACGTGGTTTTGTTTTGGGGGAAGCGTGTTGCTTGGGTGTCTGCTTTGAGGTCTCCTGCTGCTTAGGGGCAGATTTTTATTTAGAGCCTCCCGAGTATGTTTTTTGTGTGTTTATGTGTTTGGTTTGCTGTCGTGGGTAGGTCTATGTGAGACTGGAATTGTAGTGAGTGTGGTTTCCTTCTCCTCCTGACTGGTTACACCTAGTACTGAGTTGAGAGAGGTTAGTCTCCAGTTTGGCTATATAAGTTGCACTCTCACATGTGTTGCTGGAATTTGTTGGGAGGAGGAGAGGGTTGTTCTGTGTACATGAGGCAGTTGTAACATTGCTCAAGATTCCTGTAGATTCACCAGCTGGACCGGAGAGGAGATTGAAACTGAACTTTGGACATGCTAGAATAGTATTGGGAAATTTTCCCTTTATAATTGAAAAAAAGGACCAATGGGGAACAAGGTACTCAAGAAGAGTTTGGGAGGGTGTAGTGCCTTTAATTTTTAGTGTCGACTCTATATAATTGCTTAGGGAGTTGCAAGTGCTAGGTTTTGTAGAGTAGGAATAGGGTGTTTATTATGAGAACCAGATCAGTTCTTAAGGGAAAAAGTGAAGAGCAGACTTTGTGGAGCCGAGAATGGCTTTAAAAAAAAACCCACCAATTGTTTGAGCTGCCCTGGGATGCTGTCACTTATGCAAAACCCACAAAGCCGCTACCTTAAAGCGGTTTTATACAGGGGACTTGAAAGAGCTAGAAATTAGCCCAAAACGGCCAATAGACTACTAGATTCTTGTGCTGGGAACACTCCAACAGGGATAGATAGGCTGCTCAGGAAAGACAGGAAACGATGATAATTTTTTTGTTTTTTTTTTCTTTTTTGCAACAAACAGAAGAAAACGCATTGTAAATATGTAGTAATACAGGGTTATATAGTGTACTTGAGAGTGTGTAGCCTCAACAGGTAAATGCAACAAACAGGACAAAAATGCTTTAACCCAAACCA
>NW_025054966.1:0-7471 GCF_019279795.1 Protopterus annectens
TGAAGTAACTCAATCTGTACTCTGTTGCATACTGTCTACTCAGGCGATCTCTGCCCAACAGACAGGTCCATGTCCAATGCAGAACTGATGTACATGCTCTACTGAAGTAAACCCAAGCTCACTGTGCCACATGCTCTAGGGATATCATCACAACAATAAATAGAACATGTTGGAGGGATACTTTAAATAACTCACAGATTTCCCCTTGCTTTGGAACAGGCTCCCAACCAAATTAATAGCCCCTCACTGACACTCTTCCAGAGGAGCCTTGATGAGTGTATGTGAAACTGAACTGTCACACCATGGATCACTTCATCAGCTCTACTACACAGAGGAAAACTAACCCCAGTGTGGTGATAGCTGCACACTCTGGCCATACTAATATATGCCTTCAGGCAGATAGCTTATTACTACCTATGTACCTATATATGTGGGGGAAACACAGTATAATAAGCCAAAGAGGGATGAGAGATGTTTTAAGAGGGTGAAACGGGAAAGCCATCCAGGACTGTCCCACCCAGCACACATCCCAATGGCAAAAAAGACATGAGGTGCACATCTCACCCACTGTACATAATAGCACCAGTACTGTAAGCATTACAGTGTATGTGGTCAGGGCCTGCTGTACAAATGACTGTACAATGAAGTAACATCTACTATCTGTAGACATGTACCTGTCAATAGGTTCATAGGTATGTAGTAGACTATCTTCAAAAAGGCATATATTAGCCTAGGCAAGTTTGCAGCTTTCACCACCCCTTTGGGTTTAGTCTCCAAGCCCTAGTTCTAATAGTTAGTACCCTCCCCCTTTCTAGTGGGGCTGCTGATGTGATCCTGGCGTGAATTGTCTTTTCCATCCACTCATCAAGGTTCCTATTGAAGAGTGTCAGTGAGGGGGTCTGTCTGATGTACATTGGGACTCCACAGTAAGCAAGTCTCTGGGATGGTACTCTACCCACCAGCATGTTGTATTCATTGTTGTGATGAGGTTCATATCCCTGGAGTGTGAGTGTGACTCAATTTGTTTCCTTAGATGGAGCATGTTCAACAGTTATGTGGGACATGGCTCTGTATGTTAGGCAGAGTTGCCTCTAAATAGGTCAACTGAGAACAGATTTATTTTTCCAGTTGTGTTGCATAACACAACTGTTTGAGGCCAGTAATCCTCTTGGTGAGGACCTCGGGGTTCTCTCCAGCTGCTGGATATGCTTAGTCGAGTAATCCAAAATGGTGCATTGTACTCAATGATGGGTCTGATGACTTAAGAGAGAGGGCCACCACTACCTCTTTTGATCCTGATGCAAACCCTTTTTTGATTAGGTACATAGTTTCCTAATACTTTGGCAACATGGTTTCAAAGGAAAGATGACTATCTACTTGTGTCCCCAGATCCCTTATTACCTTGTCAGTTTTAGGGGTAACACCTATGTGGTATTTTGTGTACTTTGTTTTCCCAAAGGGATTACTATGCATTTTTTTAATTGAGCTTGAGGCCATGATTCTGACACCACACATTGTCTCAAGAGTCCCTTCTGGAGAATATTTGTGTCACCCGGGGGAATCTATTATGGCAAACACTTTACAGTTCCCAGCAAACTTAGTCAACCACAATTTTGAGAAGTTATACCAAACAGGAGGGCCCAGGACTGAACCCTGGGGACACCAGTTGTTACCGGTTTAGAGTCTACATGTAGCCAGCAACTCTTAATTTTGGGATCTATCTGTGAGCCAGTTTGCAATCCATCTTGTGATGTATGAATTTATGCCCAGGTTGGTGAGTTCATCTATGATACCTGACTGGGAATGGTGTCAAAGGCCTTAGAGGTATAGGTAGGCTGTGTGGAGCAACTTTCAATCATCTGTAGCCTGGTAACTGTCTCAAAGAAATCCACCCAGTTCGGGAAATTTCTGCATTTGAAAAGCCAAACGGGGTGTGCACAACAGTGTGAAGGTACGCAATGGCTATATTGTTGACTTCCATTATGATTGGCTCCATTGCCTTGCAGATCAACTTCGGTCTAGAGTAAGCCAAGGGTTTTTTGGGGCCCCCATGGGAGGGGGAAGAACGTTGCGGGCAACATTCTATGGGTACATATCCTGTAGAAAATGAGAGGGGGTGTAGGTATCCTTGATGAATATGGATACATCCCCCTATGTGCTATGATCCAGGTTCTGATGCTGGAAGGTATGGAATGAGTAGTATCCTGGTAGTGCTGGTGTGCTCTCTGGAGCCTTGAACTAGGTTTCTGTTACTGCACAGATATCAATATTCTCCATACTGAGAAGTGCCTGAGTGTGTGCATTTGGAGGCTGAGACTTCTGGCAATGAGTAGCATTTAGCTCACTTTGTGGTTTTTTGTTTTGGGTTGGGTTTGGTTTGTCCTGAGTGACTGGTGTTCCACACCTGAAGTCAATGCCTCATTGGTCCATCAACCATAAGCTAATTACCCTAATATCCCATTCTGACCCCCATTAAGGAAACCATGTTAAAAATTTCTCCAAAGCCAACTTCATGTTTTTAAGACAGAAGTGGTGAACTTCATGACACCCATGAGATGGACAATACAGTTGACTACTGAATCCTACACATTGCACTTTATAAGCACTTACATGAGTGCATGGTTTGGGCTATCCCAAACAGAACCAAGAGTTCCCCAAAAAAGGAAGCCAATCTGGTGGTCCCCTGCCATAAACTATACAACAGAAGGAAGAAACTGTTGCAAAAGAGTAAAATCCCATGAGTGAGGATCTCCCTGGTCAGCCTCAGTAAGAAGCTGCGATCCCTCATAAAATCCTCCAAAGCTAGTTACGAAAACAAAATCGCCACTGATTCTAAAGACAACCACAAAGCATTCATAGTATGTCAAGAATCTCAATGGCAACACTCAGATCTGCTCTATTAAAAAATGGCATTTAAAAAAAGCCCTGTTTTGCAACCCCCAGATAATCTGTACTGAAGAAGTCCCCCAAGGGCCCTGTTCTTATAAAAAAACCCAACTGATAAACATCCTGGCGGGGCAGTGTAAATCCAAAAACCCCCAGAAGAAAAAAGCAATCACAGCTGTACAGATCCATCCGGGAAACACAGCATCCATCCCAGACAACACCCCATTTTCTACATGTACAGAACAAACTGGCCCCCCACCAAGTACCATGTTAAACATAGCCTCACCTCAGGTTTGTGCCTGCTGAAGGGGCCACAATTTTCCCACCAAAAGGGGGAGCCACCACGGACCCGGGGAACTCCCAAATTAGCCTATGAGCCTGGTTGCAAGGCCATGGAACGATCATCATGGAACTTTAAACAAAGACATGGTAATCTCCAAACTCTGGACCCCACCCCGTTCAGGTTTGTAAAAAGGGAGATCATGTCTCCTAAACCTGATAGACTTCTTTTAAGCAGTCACCAAAGCCAGACAAGGGTAAGGTGGTTCACACAGCCTATCTAGATCTTGCCAAGGGTTTCAACACCATCCCCACTCTGGGAAATTTTAGATAAACTCATAAACTAGGTATAAATCCCCATGTCACAAGATGGGTTGCCAACTGGCTCATGACAGAACCACACTTGAAAGTAGCAGACTCCAAATCCCCCTTCAGACCAGTGACAAGTGGAGTACCAAGGGTTCAGTCCTGGGGCCTTCCTGTTTGGATCTACTTTCAAGTACAGGCTAACACAGAAGGTTTTTTAAAAGTTCCAGATGACTGCAAACTAGGAGCCATAATCAAACTCTAACATGTGACATCCTACAAAAGGCCTCCTGAGACAGATGCCTGGTGTCAAAGCCATGGGCCCCAAGCTCAATGCCAAAAGTGCATTGTCATCCCCTTTTTAAAAATCACCCATGAACTACAACATAGGGGGAGTATACTTAACACGAAAGTGTATAAAAGACCTTTGGGGCACAGGTGGACAGTAGTCTCCTTTGATAATCACATCCCCCAGTAGTCAGGAAATCCCTTTTACGTGGCACACCTCATCACAAAAAGGGTTTTTATCAGAAAAAAGAGGTCATTGTTCCCCTCACTCATCATATTAGACCATTATAGAGTACAAACCCCTTTTTTGGGATGTACCTCACAAGACATCTAAACAACTGGAAAGGCACAGAAATACCTCACAAAGAGGATTACTGGCCTCAAACAATGCCCTACACAGACCCCTAAAAATCCAGCTTTAGGGATATGCCTACTCAGAGGTGATCTCTTCCTTACATACAAAGCCCTTTCAAACCCCGAGCTGTTTGGGCATGCTCCATTTAAAAAAATCCCAATCCTCCAAGCTACGCCTAGGGACCTAAACCTTTTCACCACAATAAACAGAACATGCCAGGGATGATTCCTGTCCCCGGACTTCCCATACCTGGGAAAAAACTACCAAAATATATCAAACAAAGCTCCCATTAGCACTCTTCAAGAAAAATTTTATGATTGGATGGGAAATAGGAACGGGGTCCTGTGACTCTGCTCAACAGTGGCACAGGAAATAACTTGGGTGGCAAAACCAGGGTACCTTTTAGGCTGGGGGTTTTTAGAGGGGGATAGCCTAGTACCTACCTATGAACCTTTGAGTCTTGCCTAAAAAGGGAATATGGGGGCAGCAAGAGCCTTGGCCAGTATTCAGAAGCATGGGGGGACAGGTGCAAACCAAACTAGCAAAACAATGAGGGCTATCATGTCATCCCAGGCAGACAGAGACTGGGTACCCTTTGAATGACACCAGAAACCGCCAATTGTTGAAGTTTATCATCTTTCTGTTATATTGCAGTATCATGTAGGTGAAGGTAAGATGCTACCAAGGTCAGGGTCATACCAGCCTTAAAGATCAAAATATTTTCTTGTCACCCGGGGGGTATTTTAAATTTCCCCGACAAAAAACGGGATTATTCCTTTCTATGATCAATTTGTGTTTGGGGGACATACACCTACAGAAATGAAAAATTTTGTAGCCAGGAAAATTTGTCTGATAGGAGACATTATAGTGGGGGTAGTTGTTTTTTGCCACCTGGAAAAATTTTGGTTATTTTGTTTTGGTGGGGAGGTGCCCTTTTTTTTTGCCCCTTTTTGTTTGCTTAGGAGGACACTCTCTTTCAGAATAATATTTGTATTCTCATATGGTAATGTGATTTATGTGGTGTGGCTGGTGCTTATATTGTAGGTCTATGTGAGATTTGGGCTATTGTATGACCCTACTCTCTGACTGTATTGTCCAGTATTGGGTTGACAGAGCTTAGCCACCGGTTTGACCCTCTGTGTGCTAGCATGTGGTGCATCAACCCATATATGATATGGTCATGGCCTATGCATCCAATACACCTAGTATGATAAGCCTGCTGAGGTTAGCAAATGTGCCTTTGGGCAAACTGTCCAGTAATGTCTGTATTGCACCTGTAACTCCATATTGTTTGTGAAGTGTAAGGTATTTATTTGGATTAAGAACCCTCATTGCCAACTGTGTATGTGTGTGTGTCTGTTTTGGGGAGGAGCAACCTTTGAGCTACTCACACCCTTAAAAGTATATCATCTTGTAGTCTGATGATGCACCATCCTACAAATATACCTGTAAGGTGAAATGTAATGTGGTAGCACTCTGTAAATGTGTACTGCTGCACATCATATGTGTTAGGATTTGAACCTGCACTTGCATGTGTGTGTGTGTCTGTCTGTTTCTCCTGGGAGGGAGCAACCTTTGGAGACTACTCACACCCCTTAAAAGTGTTTACTCATCTTTGTCAAGTCTGATGATGTCACATCCTACAAATATACCTGGGGAAAATGAAACCCCAGTAATGTATAGCATGTAAATGTGTACTGCTGTAGTATCATAATGAAATTAGGTGGGGGTTTGAATCCTGCACTTGCCAGTGTGTGTTTTGTCTTCCTGGGAGGAAGCAACCTTTTTGGAGACTGCTCACACCCATTAAAAGTGATATATTCATCTTTGTCACCATCCTACAAATATACCTGTGGAATGAAACCCAGTGTGTATAGTTGTGTAAATGTGTACTGCTAGTATATAATGTATTAGTGTGGTGAGTTTGAATCCTGCAAGAGTTGTGTGTGCTCTTGGAGGCATGTCCCCCCTTTTTGGGCTCTCACACCCAAAAAGTGATATACTCATCTTGTAGTCACCATTCCTAAAAAACCTGTAAGTGAAAAGAAATGTGTTAGAAAATGTGAAGAAGTAGAATTATAATGTAGTTAGGTAGGGTTTGAAACCTGCACTTGCCAACTGTGTGTGTGTGTTTTTTCCTGGGGAGGGAGCAACCTTTTTGGAGACTACTCACCCCCCTTAAAAGTAACATATTCATCTTTGTTAAGTCTGATGATGTCACCATCCTACAAATATACCTGTGGGAAGGTGAAATCCAGTAATGTGTATAGCATGTGTAAATGTTACTGCTGTAGTATTATAATGTAGTTAGGTAGGGGCTGAATCCTGCACTTGCCAAGTGTGTGCCTCCCTGAGGAGGAACAACCTTTTTGGAGACTACTCACACCCCTTAAAAGGTGTACACTCATCTTTGTCAAGTCTGATGATGTCACCATCCTACAAATATACCTGTGGAAAGGTGAAATCCAGTAATGTGTATAACGTTGTGTAAATGCATACTGCTGTATTTCATAATGTAGTTAGGTAGGAGTTTGAATCCACACTTACTAACTGTGTGTGTGTTTTCCCAGGTGTGAACACCATTGGTCAATGTGGAGTGGGTTTTGATTTTTCTAGTGTATGACATATCACAATGACAACTGTATGTGCATAACACATGTAAGGTAGTTGTGTTGGCAAAGCCATATACATACATGTGACCTCAATTATTTCATAGGTGAGTACTCTGCTTTCTCCATGAAAGCATCTGTTATCTTTGCCAGAGTGCTGGCACTTTCCAGACCAGGTCATTCTGTATGCTTGTGACAAGCTTAGCCACTGCAGTGATCCCTGGGTTTCTGTTTCACATCCACTCATACGGTTTCTATTGAAGAGGGGAGTGAGGGTTTATGCTTGAGGTATATTTTAAACCTGTTCCAAAGCAAGCAAAGTCTAGCAAAGATGACTAATCATTATAGGTGTGCAACAACCTCTGTGGATCTGCATGCAAACCCTTTATTGCTTATGTGCTCCACAGAGGGATTTGCAAAACCCTTTGGTAATGTGATTATCAAAGGTGAGGTGACTTAACACATGGCTCTATGTATACATTAGTACCTGTTCCATATTTTGGGGGCTACTACCTATGTGGTACTCTGGAGATTCTTTGTTTTCTAAAAGTGGATAACTATGATTTCTTAGGCTTATAGCTTTACAATGATTTTACACCAGGTATCTTTTTTTTTTTCTATGATACCCTTTTTTGGAAAGGATGTTGGGGTCCCATCCCCGGAGACTAAAGGTTTTTTAGGCCCACAAATATGGACTTTTCATAAAAAACATGGCCAGACATATTTCCCTACTGGTGGGTTTGGCTTT
>NW_025054967.1:0-8432 GCF_019279795.1 Protopterus annectens
ACATGCAAAATTATTCTGGGGTCAAAAAACCCACTAAACAAACATATATTTATGAAATGGAGTACTGCAGGAAATGCACACATGTGAAGAGTCAGTATCATAAATGAATAAGTACGCGGCAGGCAGGTGTAAGCACAGATAAGCAGTAGTAAGCATAGCGTAAGCACTAGCTAGCATGTGCAAGTGCTTGCACAGGGGTAAGTGCACTGCCTACACAGAATAAGCAAAAGGAAAAGCTAACTGCGTAAGAAACCGTGACCGAAGTTAGCAACGCTTACCTCTGCACAAACCCGCTACAACTGCTTTGTAGAAGTGCCTTTTAATCACTCTGTATCCAGTGGCCGTGTTCTGGCCAATACAGCAAAATAAACAGCCTCTGCAAGGCTTGAACCCAGGACCATGCATACCATACACAAAATGATTTTACTACATGCCATTAGATATGCATAAATTGTATAAGTTGTCATCAGAAACACAACCTCAAACAATCATGCAAAAAGTGGTTGGTGAGAATGTATGCCCCACATCTAGGATGTATGTGTGTGTATATATTATCTAAAATGGATACATACTGAGATACCTAGTTTTATAAGCGCTTTATATATATATATATATATATATATATATATATATATATATATAGGTTCATAGGTTTATACTTGAAATATCTGGGCCCTAAGGCATTTCTATAAGTCAAGCCTAAAGTTTCAGGGCTTACGCCAATTCTTATAAGAAAAAATACTGTGCCCATTAGTTTGTTGTGCCTCTGTCCAGCAGTGACACAGAGATGATTCCCCGGTAAACCTAATTTATCTCCCATCCACAGGTCAAGATTTCTCTTGAACAGAGCCAGCGCAGGTGCTCTTGGCCCCTGGCATGGACCGGATTTTTATTCTCACAGCATAGGGAGTCTCTGGAGTGATAATTCTATCCCTCTAGCACCGGCCCCTATTTATATCCGTGGGGTTAAGGCTCACTTAAGCTCACGGTTTTAGTGGTTTTGTACGGATTTTTGAGGTGGAGCATGTCCATTAACTCTGGGTTGGACATGGCCTTGTATGTCAGGCACATGTCACCCTCCACAGACGGTATGCAACTGAATAGAGCTGGAGTTTCTTCTTAATCTGGCAGCATATGACAGATTTTGGAGTCCTTTTATCGTTTTCTAGTAGAACTGTTGGGGTCTCTCCAATTGCCAGTGAGATGTCGGGTGAGATACATCCCGAATGGGGGCATTGTACTCGATCATTTGTCTGATGGGCGAAGAGTACAGGGAACAATGACCTCACTAGATCTGGATGTGAATCCTTCATGATCAGGGTGGGTACAATGGTGAAATCTTCAACCACTTTAGCAATGTGAGAGTCAAAAGAAAGGCCACAGTCAACCTGGGTCCTAGGTCCCTGGATAACCTCTTTCTGTGCTTAGTGGATTGCCACCTATATGGTAGCTTCTTCTTGGGTTACCTTGTGTTTTCCTCCAAGGGTATGACTATACATTTTGGCGCTTAACTTCAGGCCATGGCTCTGGCACCAGCTATCTGCTTCCGCCAGTCCCTTCTGCATGATATTCCTCGTCCGGGATGCACTTTCTTCTATGGCGCCCAGTTTGCAGTCATCTGCAAATCCTTTGTCAGCCAAAGTCCTCCGCATGTTGGCCTGTACTCTGAGAAGTAGATGCCGAACAACAGGGGGCCAAGCACCGGACACCCCTGTGGGACACCACTTGTGACTGGCTTGGAGCCTGGACATAGCGCCAGCAACTCTCTAACCCCGGTGGGTTCTGGGTCCTGTGTCAGTTTGCAAACCCATCTTGGGGACATATGGGTTTACATTTAAGCTGGTGGAAGTTTTTCTACAATACCCCGAGTGGGTATTGTGTTGAAAGCCTTTGCAAGGTCAAGGTAGGCTGTATGGACTGCCTTTCCCTCATCAATGGCCTTGGTGACTGTTTCCGGCAGTCGCACTCACGCTCAAAAGGCATGATCTGCCCTTGACGGCTTTCAACTGGGTCGGGTCCAATGTCTGCAAGTCCCCATATCTTTGTTTCAGAGTTCCATTTATGATCCTCTCCATAGCTTTGCAGACTAGACTTGTTAAGCTTTGGTGGGGCGTGTAATTACCAGGGTCCAGGGAGGCACCGGGCCTGTGGAGTGGGACCACAGTTGCCGTCAGACGCTACTCCTTGGGCACGTGATCCTGTGGTAAGGCTGAGATTAAACAGCCGCCTTATAAAGCGGGCTTAATCTCCTCATTTAGTTTCGTAGCACATTGACAGCCGGGACACCCATCTGGTCCCATTGATGCCAGGTTTTTAGTTTTAGAGAGAGCAGCTTTCACCTGCACATTTGAGATGTCTGGGGAGGCTATGACCCTGCTTGGGATGAAGACATTATCTCTCCTTTTAGGGGAGAGGGGGTGGAGTTTTGCACTGAACCTGTCTGCCAGTATGTTGGCAATGTCTGTGGGTTCAGTGATTTTGTATCATTTTGGACTAACCCTGAGCATATCTGGGAGTTTTCACCCAGGTTCCTAACATAGCTGAAAAAGGCAAGCAGGATTATCCTTTTGAATCTTATGGCAATTTTTCTCTCAAAATTGGCCTTTTAGTTGATTTTGTATGAGTGCTCAGTATTTTTACTACTAATAATGATCAGGGTGACTTTTATGTATTTTTGTCTCTATCATGTAATAGCTTTTCCTCTTATTGTAAAGTTTGTTAATGGCTGGGTCCCAACTGACCGGATGTTTGCTCCTTGTGGAAAGAGTCTTGGTTTTATTTGGGATTGCCTTGATCCATGCAGAAACCTGGAGGTGTTCATAGAAGGCATTTGTAAGGGCTTCCAAGCAGCTTGGGTTGTGGTTTCCACTGGCTCAGGGGCCTTTGAAGGATACCACACCAGTCTTGAATAGTGTAAAATTTGCTTTAGAGAAGTTTTTCTACTGTGGTCTTTTTGTTTGCTTGGGTAAAGCGGATGTGATTTCCAGTGAGATTAGTTTATGATCAGATCTCACCAAATGAGGGATATACCCGGTGTGGAGCATTTTGTCCCCATGTTTGTGATAATGAGATCTAGTATATTTTCTCCTCCTCGTGGGAACAGTGACTAGCTGGGTTCCATGGCATTTGAATTTATGAACTCTATGAACCGCTAGAAAGTTAGGGCTTGAGTAATGTTCCCAGTCTATATTCGGGTAGAAGCGAAGTCACCTAATATGATGGTGTTTTGGAGCTACATTTGTATCTCCAGTGTCTCTGTGGAAGGCTGTGTGGGGTTCCTGAGTTTGAGAGGGTGGCCTGTAGCATGCTACAATTTGTAGAGCAGGTTTTGGCTTCCATGGTTAGTTGCACCTTGGATGGCTCGCCTTCGTTTGCGCCACTCAACCTGGAGGTGTGCATCCTTTATGAACAGTGACATACCCCTCCTTTGTGGTGTGGTCTGGGCTTTAGTCGAACGATGATAAGTGAGGTAACACCCAATAGTGCCGGGTGCTTCCCAGGAGCCTTGAACCAGGTTTCAGTTACAGCACAGACATCGATGTTCTCCATACTGAGAAGGGCCTCGAAAAGGCATTTTGGAGATTTTAGACTTCTGGCATTGAGCAGCATTTACCCTCAGTTTCTTCCCATTTTGTTTTCTAGGTGGTAGGTTTAGAATTTGGAGCCTTGCCTAAAAAGGCACTATGGGGTGGCAAGAGCCCAGCTAATATCCGAATCCCAGGTGACAGGTGCGCCGCCCCTTGCAGCAGCGGCTTGGTCAAGCTATGTCATCCCAGGCAGACAGACACTGGATCCCCTTTTGAATGACACCAGACATTAAGCCAATTGTTAAAGCTGATCATCTTGTTCTATATTGTGGCATCATTCTTGGTGAAGGAAGGATACTGTCTAGGGTCAGGGTTTATACCTGCCTGGGCTACAATCAGAGAGCCCTCTCATGTCTCTTTCATGTAGTCCAGGGAGGTACATCTCAGGGTCGTTCACACAGCATGGACAATGACTGTGTCATATTTGTACTCTGCCGTGGAGTGACCTGAGTGCTTGTGTTATGTGGTGGATTCTAGTGTCTGATAGGCAGCTTACCGTGACCCTCTCCTTGTTCAGCCTGGTGAGTGGACGCTGCGTGCTCCAATTATGGAGTCAAATTCTGGCGACAAGTGGCGCGTTTGCGTTGTATTTGGCCTAAGGGTTGTGATCAGCTTTTGCACACTGATTTTCGTGCTTATGTGTTGCTTGTGGGGGGGTGTCTTGAGGTAGCAGTTGTTGCGGCCTGCTGGAGAGGCCTCCGCTGTTTAGGTACCCTTACCAGAGCCTCCGAGTATGTCTTTTGTGTGTTTATGTGTTTGATCTCAGTGGTGTGGTAGCATTATGAGGCTGGTTTGTGGTGTGTGTGTTGCCTTCCTCCTGTCTGGTCTTGCCAGTCCTGAGTTTAGAGCTCAGCCTCCAGTTTGCCAGCAGGCTGCATCTCTCGCAAGTATTTGTGTTATGTGGGAGGAGGAGAGGGTTGTTCGTGTACATGAGGCAGCTATAACATTGCCTCAAGATTCTATCTACCAGCTGACCGCAGAGGAGATTGACAACTGACCTTGAATATGCTAGGAATAATATTGGGAATTCCTTTAATAATTGAAAACTAGGGCCAGTGGGAGTGAGGGTGTAGTGCTTTTTAATTTTTAGTGCTTACTTATATAATTGCTTTAGTGTTTATGCCAGGTAACTTGAGGCAATGTCATAAGTAACCAATGCAAAACAGCAAACAGTAACTTTCTTTCAAGTGAAACAAGGAAATGCAAGTACAGTAAGCAATGCAGATATCACTAGTGATCCATACAGAAGCGCTTGAGAAGCCGCGTATTAGGTGGAATTAGTGTTCCAGGAAATAATAAGCAAAACAAAACAACAAGCATATAAACAAAGCTAGATTCAGTAGCCTGGATCTAGTCTATGCTACAGCAAACAAGGTGCACCACTTCAGTAAGATACAAAGTTCAAATATTCAGCACTATAAACCTTTAACCAGAAATTCCAGCTCCAGAAGGGCAGAGTCCAGCCTTCTTCTCCCACAAGAGTGCAGACCACGAACCTCTTAATAAAATACTGGCCTGAAGCCCAAGTGCTTAAACCAGAACTAATACATGGACACTGGGCCTTTCAATCAGCAGTTCCCAACTTAGAAGGATGAAAGCTACCTGTCCTGCTACCACAGTGCTTGCCACAAACCTTCCTAATGTAAAACAACTGGTCTGAAGCCCAAGTGCTTAATCCAAAAGACTTAGAATACAGTTTAGCACTTTAATCAAGTTACAACCAAGCAGTAAATAAATACAATTGAATACTCTTTAGAGAATGTCTGATTAGTGCTCGTTACACAAACAAAGCTAGATCCAGTAGACCCAATCCAGTCTATGTCACAGCAAACAAGGTGCACCAACTTCAGTAAGAAGTGCAGTTCAGATATGCATGCACTATGTTTTAACCAGAAATTCTAGCCTGTGAAGGGCAGAGTCCAGCCTCTCCTCCCACAAGAGTGCAGACCACAAACCCTTAATGTAAAATAACTGGCCTGAAAGCCCAAGTGCTTAAACCAGAATTAATACACTTTTAGAATAACAGACCGAGCCCTCAATCAGCAGTTCCCAACCTAGAAGGAGGGAAGCTACCTGTTCGCCACAACAGTGCAGACCACAAACCTCCTAGTGCAAAACAACAGGTCCGGCTCAAGTGTTTAAACCAAAAGGCTTAGAATGAGTTACACCAAGCAGTAATAACATAACTTTGAGTATTTTTAAGATACAAAAAGAAATGAAGTAGGTAGAAAACACATAAAGCAGATGAATTTTTTTTTTTTAAGCTGAACAAGTGTTGAGATCAAAGAAACAGATTTGATTGCTGGAAACTAGAAACTGGCTAGTTATAAGAAAAAATAAGCTAGAAGGCTTCCCCGTAAAACACAGAAGGGCTTGGGGCTCAGAAGGGGCTATAAATAGTCTATACTTAACAGGAAAGGTAGAAATAAGCTTATTTTTTTTTTTTTTTTGTCTGTTTCAGATGCTCTCTTGTACAGTAGAGTGCCTGAAATCAGAATATGATCTCACTGCACTGAGTTGAGTGAGCAAATGAGATGGGCCCAGAGGCAGGCTGAGGGGCGGGCAGTTTCAAGGCCACTACTGAAGAGCAGAGTTAAAACTGCCAGTTCAGTTAAATATTCCTTCAACACAGTTTAAATCAAATTAAATACTGTATTTTTTTTTAAAAAGTGCAGATAAAGGTACTCTAAATTTTACACGTCCAGTTGAATATAGCCAAGTTCTTAGCCGCCAAAGCTGAGGTTTTAAGCAGAAAATATTTCGTGACTGTACCATCAAATAGGCAATATGACAGGAATCAAAGAATGTACACACCACCTGTATATACCAGCAAATAACAAAATTCAGTAAACACTAACTTCAGTCTGGGTTACTGAAGAGTGAGTTAAACTGCCAGTCCAGTTAATATTCTTCAACACAGTTTAAATCAAATTAAGATTGTATTTTTTTTAAAAAAAAGTGCAGATAAAGGTACTTAAATTCTCTTATACGTCCAGTTGAATATAAATCAAGTTATTAGACGTCAAAGCTGGGAGGTTTTAAGCAGAAAATATTTCACACTGTACCACTTGGGGAATAGGCAAGGGGCGACACAGTGAAATCAAAGAACGTGGCTAACCCCCACACCTGTAATTACTAGCAACAACAAATTCAGTAAACACTAACTTCAGTTCAAGTTACTGAAGAGCAGAGTTAAACTGGCAAGTTGTTAAATATTCTTCAACACAGTTTAAACTGTAATTAAATACTGTATTTTTTTTAAAAAAGTGGCAAGGTACTAAATTCTCTTATATCGGCCCAGTTGAATATAACCAAGTTCTAGTCAGCCAAATTTGACGGTTTTAATCAAAAAATATTTTGAACTGTACCACTTAAACAGGCAAGGACATGAAATCAAAGGATGTGGCTATGCCCACAGCTGCAATTACTTAGCAACAACAAAATTCAGAAAACACTAACTTCCGCTCAAGTTACTGAAGAGCAGTTAAACTGCCAGTTCAGCTAAATATTCCTTCAACACAGTTTGGAATCAAATTAAATACTGTATTTTTTTAAAAAGCAGATGTTGTACTTTTAAATTCTCTTATATAACCAGTTGAATATAACCAAGTTCTAGTCAATAAAGTTGAGGTTATATATATATATATATAAAACTACCCAGAAATATATATGATATATAGCAAATATATGAACATATACATGTAAATGCCGAAGATCTACACATATATATGTCAACATTCTTATACATCCACATATACACAGCAAGTTACATATATGTACTCAGATTGTAGGTATATATGACATAGGTATAAACATAAAGCAAAATATATATACCCATAGGTGGCATGACATTTGTGTATAGCAATGTAGATTAACATAAGCATATATGTCCACATGTACCGCTAAAGGGCTTGACAGGCCCCGTAAACAATATAAGTCTTGTACGAATCTGGCATAACCCCCCAGCCAAACATGTCTGCCCTGCAATACCCTACTAAGCCTATTTTATTAGGTGTGTCATTTAAATAGGATTTAAATTGTCTCCTTTATGTTTTCACATGTTGATATCACAGTCCCTCCCCACCCACTAGGCGCCGACCAGTACATGCCCATCCAACCCAGGCCATCCTCAATCCATAAATCTATTACCCATAGTTCCGCCCCCAGTGCACACATGCAGCCACAATCCTTCCTGGTTACAGGCCCTTAGTTACCACACCACCATATTGCCCACCCTCCACCCCTTGGGACCCATCCTGTATGTTGTCCAGACCTAAGATTTCAGGGTTCGCCACATGCTGTAGTCCATGCAAATAGCCATGGATACCTTTTGCAGCTCTGTTTTCAACGAAAGTTGAATACCAATATGTGGGTTGTCCTACATTGGACGCACGTTTCCTGGTACCAACAATAGATTTACATGCACTTTGTTTACACTAACAGTTTTATTTGTAGATATCGCAGCTATTATGTGGCACACAAGGTTGGTGCAGGCGCACACCTAAACATAGTATCCAGCAATATCAGTCTACATTACGTGGGACATGTAGCTAATATATATACCCATAACTAAATAGACTGTACCTCTCTCTCTGTAGTATATACATGTATACATATATACACATGCATATATATATATATATATATATATATATATAAATATAAATATATATATATATATATATATATATATATACATATATATATATACACACACACACACACACACACACATACCACACAGTTATAGATATATACATATGTAGACAACCATACATCCACACATCATTAGATATATACAGCAATATATATATATATATATATATGTGTGTGTGTGTGTTTTTG
>NW_025054968.1:0-8520 GCF_019279795.1 Protopterus annectens
CCTCACACTACTTCTCCTCTTTTTGATCACCAGTGTTATCTTACAAACCACCATCTTATGCTGCCTAACTGCACTTTCCCCGGTCACCACTTTACAGTCTCCAATCTCCTTCAAACTGGCCCACCTACATAAGATATAATCCACCTGTGTGCATCATCCACCACTCTTGTATGTTACCCTATGCTCCTCCCTCTTATTAAAATACGTATTCAACACAGCCATGTCCATCCTTTTTGCAAAATCCACTACCATCTGACCTTCTGCATTCCTTTGTTTAACACCATACCTACCCATCACTTCCTCATCCCCTCTGTTCCCTTTACCAACATGCCCATTGAAATCTACTCCAATCACACTCTCTCACCCTTGGGTACAGTCATCACCACTTCATCCAACTCACACCAAAATTTTTCTTTCTCATCCATCGCACACCCAACTTGTGGAGCATATGCACTAACAACATTCATCATTACATCATCAATTTTCAGCTTCATAAACATCACTCTATCTGACACTCTTTTCACCTCCAAAACACTCTTAGCATACTGTTCCTTCAGGATAACTCCTACACCATTTCTCTTCCCATCCACACCATGATAAAACAATTTGAACCCACCTCCGATACACTTAGCCTTACTCCCCTTCCATCTGGTCACTTGCACACACACAATATACCAACCTTCCTTCTATCCATCATATTGGCTAACTCTCTCCCGATACCAGTTATCCTGCCAACATTCAAAGTTCCGACCCTCACTACCACAGTCCTAGCCTTTCTCCTCTCTTCCTGCCTTCAGCCATGCCTTCTACCTCCTCTCCTCCTTCGGCCAACAGTAGCCCAGTTTCCACCAGCACCCTACTGGCTAACAGTACTGGTGGCGGCATGAATCATTTGGCCAAGTTTTACACTAGATGCCCTTCCTGACACAACCATCCCCATTTATCCGGGCTTGGGATCAGCACAAAGAAATGCAGTGGTTTGTGCATCCCCAGTGGCTGGGTTCTACATATATATATATATATATATATATATATATATATATATATATATATATATGTGTGTGTGTGTATGTCTACATATATGCAAATATACACACACACATATGTATATAAATACATGTCCCCTATTTTTGCATCACAGTGCTGCATGCTATGTGTGAAGGAACATCACACATACCAATACACACATATATATATATATATATATATATATATATATATATATATATATATATATATACAGCAGCAGTAAGTGTGTGCAAATATGGACAGCACAGGCCATGTGAACCCTTTGTTGGGACCCGGTTACATACTGTCTTTGTCTGTGAAGGTGGGAATGGGAATTTCTGAGAAACATAGCAGGTAATATTTGTGAGGTGGGTTATAGGATAGAGAAGACAGCCCAGGGTGGTATATGACACATGTGGGTACATTAACTTGGATGGTAAGTGTCGCCTGCAATGTAGTTTCCCTATGAGCCCCCATATGGAAACACGAACATATCTCTTGTTCCATTGCCAGGCACAACAACAGCAGCTTCACTGCCTGAAGATGCCTACTAGTTAGCTGAGCAGGAGGAGCATTTGGACCCTGTGATCAGTACTGAGGGTCTTCAAGGTGCTGTAGCACATCCCAAGTCTCTGTGGAGCTCCCTATGCACCAAGTTCTGTACCTGACCCTCAGGTGACAGGAACTGCTGTCTAAAAGTTTGGGGAACACCATCCCTGAGGTGGTCTCCACCTGGTAGTGCAGGATCAGTAGATGAGGAGGCCCCAGGGTGGGTCCAACATGTGATGTGGCCTGCAACATGGGCAGATGAGGTGAGGTGGTTCTTGCTGGTAAATCATTCTCAACATGCTATTGTGTCACTGTTATATTACATATGTGGTGTAATAGTCCACACATTCCCAGAGGGTTTCCTAACAGCATGTATAGATATCCCCACAATACATAACAACAGATGTGTAGCAATCATGGCCAGCAAACAGACCGCCATGCATATATGGGAACTCATAGTGGCTCTTACAAAGACATGGTGTAACATTGTCTGTAACAGGCCAGCAGGGCTGGCTAGGTGTCCCCACAGGAACATGGCTACAAACATATAGCACAAAGTGCAGACACAATATATATGTCCCAGTGGTAAGCTGTATCCATGTCTATTGAGTTGTGTGAATGCCTGTTGTCGCAGATATGTGGGGGGAGACATAGAGATGTATTAAGAACTATGGTAACCTTTACAAAGGACTTGCCTAGACCTGTTTCAATCTTTATGTCTTTCGGGCGGTGATGTCACATGGCAGAGATTACCTGTCTATTCAGTGGACGTGAAACAGTCATTAACACTGGCACAGCTCATCACCAGGTGCTGTTTGGCAGGGACAGCCTATGAGCAGCAGGGGAGTGGGATTGCCCCAGGAAATGATTCTAGTCTGTGGGTCACTGATGTCGGCCTGCATAACCACAGTTGCAGCAAGTCCGGCATCATTGTGTGACTTGCTTGCAATGCCCATCAGCGCGGTTGTTGCAGTCAGGGGGATCACCACAAAGGGGAGGTCATGCCATCCATCCCGAGACAAGCGTTGAGAGCTCTTCGCCTCGCGTGGGCACCTGCCCACCCATTACTACACAACAACTGGCGGAGAGGCCATAGGGAGGGTTCCACCCACACCAGCAGAGTGAGCATGTAGGTATAGCTATGACACAGACCACTGGTTGTATCCACCCCCAGATCTGTACAGGTAGATCATGCATATGTGAGATGCATATATATGGTCTGCTGTCATGCACAGTAATAAAACAGATGTATAAGCTGTAATATTGTGGGACTTGTACTGTTAAGTGTACTGCAATGCCACACCAACCTCAGGTCGCCACAGCTGTGGCTACTGGACATCACATCTCTCTCACACACTTATGTAGGTCCTTCCCATCATGGTCAGTATCAGCAACAACTAACACATTTGCTGTGACACCCCATTTACCAGCAGTGGCCATATGTCACATATCAGGCCTGGGCGTAATGTTACATATGCAGTGGATGTCCCATGCCATATCAAGGGTGAGCCATAATATCAATGGGGCATGTGTATGCCCCATGTTGTTGTGTAAGGTTTGATTGCCGTCAGTGTAATAGTATCGACACAAGTACATGCACCGCTGATGCCGACACCTTTAAATCGGGGATACAGGCACCCACAAATGACATCTTTGTCCACATATCATCCCAGGTGGGTATCGGAGAAACATATAGGGGCTGTGAGCACAGAGCAGATAACTGGCCAGCGCAATGGCTATTCAGCAATGGTGCGTATACCTGGGAGGCATGTGGCGCAGCGTATAAGCGTAGGGTGCAGAACAGTGCCACTGCAATACTGCAGCATGCAGTGTTTTCCTAGGGAAGGGGACGCATCACCTTACTTCTTTACAGCCCATGCATCACACAAGGCATGTATACTGTTGCAAGCACGGGATTGGCTTATAGCTGCACTGCATGCCAGGTTGAGCACCATAGGGCGTTATGCATGTTAGATGGGTAATGGGAGGTCTATGTGTGTACTATCTGCAACCTCACCTGTAGGAAAGTGTCTGTGTGTGTGAGGGGTTATTTTGTCTGTAAGTGCAATCTGGTGGGAGTGGAGGGGTTGATGCATGGCTTAGGATGGCCAATGTGTGCGTAATGTGTGACCGTGGTTGATCTACCCTTAATGAAGCTAAACTAGAGTTGGATCAAGTCACAAGGGTTACCTATGTCCTTGCTGATAAGTGTGATGATGATTCTTTCCTTATGGCTTTACCGAGATAAGGCTGGGTTAGGCTTATGCGCCCGTGGGTTCTGCAGGGCTGGTTGCTGATGGACCCCTGCGCGAATGGCCCGCTGTTCTTCACCTGCCGGGCCCAGCCAGTGCCTGTGTCGAGGTCAACTAGTCTTGTTTTAGATTGTTTATGCAAAGCAGCCTGGAAATGTTATCTGTCCCTGCTGGGCTTGCGGGAAAGCTTTTTTGGCCTTGGCAGTGCCAGGAGTGACCCTGTTTTTGAGATACTAGGCAGAGGACTGGCTGCTCAAAGTGCTTTGGGACAGCAGCCATGTATGGGGAGCAAGTTTGCACCAACCAAGGGCCAGCAGGCTGGCAATTTCCCCAGTATGAGTGTGCCATCCCACTGTAAGTTTAGCATGGCGTTGCGGCCTCAATATCGTGGACATAGCTAAAGAACGCCTTAAGGATTATCCTTAAGGTGCTAATTTACCTTTATAAGCCATTTTAGAGGACTCTTATGGTATATCTCTTGACTTGCTTGTTCGTTGTGAGGTATCTATCTTCTGCTGACTAACTTCCTCTTATTCTTAGACATCAGTTTTTCCTTTGTTATTTAACCCATTTAGAATTTGAGGGCCCACCAGGATACTGTTTTTCGGGAAGAGTTATTTTGATCCAGCTGGGGTACAGGAGTCATGCAGTTGCGCCAGGGTGGTTGCAGACATTTATAAGCGCCTCCTCAAGGGAGTCACATTGTTGGCTGTGTTAGCAGGGGATAGAAACTTTTTATGCTGGATTACCTTAGTAGGGCTGTGACGGTTTTAGAGAAATTTTCATTTTTTCCTTCAAAAAGTAGTGAGCCAAAATAAAAGGATTGTTAGTCTAAATGAGGCAGATTTATGGTCTGACCTTACCAGGAAGGCAAACTAGCTGCTGGGGTAGTGCAGTCATCCCTGCGTTGGTGAGTACTAAGTCTGTGGACATTTGAGCCTTGTGGAGGCATAGATCTAGCTGTTCCAGGACATTTGTACTACCAATGTCTAGAACTTCCAGGGCAAGCATAATGGGACCTGTGTGTCACCTAATCTATGAAGGATAGTTGACAATCCATGGAAGGATAGTTGAACTCCTCCCTATGACTCAAGTAAGCTGGCTGTATAATGAGTGACTCTAGTAAGTCCTGGTAGGCAGTGTGCTTCTGTTCATAGGTTCATAGATCAGAAATGAGGCCAACGCCCTTATGGCTCATTTTCTAAACGAGCTAGTTACCCAATGTTAGAATCAAACTTGCATCTTGTGTCTGTGTAAGGTAAACATCTTAACTATTATACCAACCTCCCACCATGTGATAAATTGTAAAGTAAGTAATGATGTGGTAGGAAAAGCCACCTAGAGTTAGATGGATCTGAGAGGCCCAAGACCATACTGTTTAACCAGTCTCAGTATTTGGCTTAATGAAAGATAAATATATTCCACCTTTTGCCCTTCACACTGCTTTGGTCTGAAAGTGGAAGGTATTGTAGCATTGCACAGCCAGGGTACTCTCTGGCGTACTATAAACTATGTTCTGCGGACTCTAAGGAACAAAGTATCTTCAAGGTAAGGAGGCCTTCCCAGTGAGTGCAGTTTCATCATTTAGCAGCATAACTGAGCTCCTGCGTGGATTCCGCTTACATTGTAACTATTGCTCGACATGCCTGTATGCACCCGCAATGAGCAACCTTGAGTTTGTCTTGCATGGATTTTGTTTCATATCAGAAACAGCAGCGGTACTTTGACACGCCTAAAAAGGCACTTGCAGGAGCAAGAGCCTTGGCCAGTATCCAAAGCCTAGAAGTGACAATGTAAGACTATCTCTGCAGCAGTAAGGTCTGTCAACCATGTTCTCCCAGGCCGATGTGATACTGGATCCCTGACGACACCCGTGCTGTTTAATCATAAGCGTCATTTGTCTATATTGTGGCATCACTCAGGTGAACGTAGAATGCTGCTTAGGGGTAGGGAGACACCTGCTTGGGTATTAACATGTAATCTGACTTCAGCCATGTCTTTCATTTGTCCAGAGTATCTCAAGTCATTCACCCACATGCACCATGACAGAGTCATAGCGGCAATTGTTGCTGAGCGACTTGAGGCATGCATGATTTGATGAATCCAGCACCTGACAGATAGCTGACCTGACCTTCTCCGTTCAGCCAGGCAGTGAGGGGACATCTTTGTGACTCACCATGGAGTCACCTGTGACTCAGGGACATTTGGTTTTATATGTTTCGCTTGCTATTTATTTGCTGAGAGCCTTACTGTCTTATTCGCTGAGACACTGGTGTGTGTGTGTTGTTACGTGATAGTGGATTCTATTTTGTTTTACAGTGTGTAAAGTAGTTTGTGCTTCAGCGCTTCCTGATGTTTGGCTAGGCTTCTGGCTAAGTATTCTATGATGTGGGTTTATGTATGTACTACTTTTGTGTGGGTGAGGTGGACAAAGGACAACCTGTTTGATGTCTGGGTTTGTTGTTAATGGCTGAATCATTCAAAATCATAGTGTACTACATCTCACATACTGTATTTGTTTGCTTTAGGAGTAAAGTGTTGTCATGCATAGCTGAGGCACTACTACATTGGCTGAGGATGCCTGGCAAGTCAAATCAGGCTGGATGGAGAAATAGTTGGAAACTGACCTTCCATTAAGTAGCAGCTTTTTCCGTAACTACTGGCTGGGAGTGGACTGTTAGTTTGAATCAGATTTTGCAGTAGGATTAACAAAGGCTTATTCTATTAAAGCTAGGTTGAAAACTATGGCAATATTTCTCAGTGCACAATTGAGTTTCCACAATGCAATAGGGAAGCTTGGTAGTCTCACTAAGAGATGTCTAGGAGAAATTGTCTTTGCTATTTGTGCTTACACAGACAAAGCACCCTCAGCCTCGTTATTATAGTGCACAGCTATGTATAAGTACAAGGCTAAATACAGGTGATTAAACACTTTTAAAGTTAATACTCGTAGTTTCCTCCAGTAACTTCCAACTCCAGATTTGGCCTTACCACACATTTCGCCAAAGAGTGCAGGTGATTCTCAATATAAGATGGCCAATAGTGCCTGGCAGCTATAATACAGTCTAGATCAGCAGAGATCTGAATTTAGTCTATGCTGTATTATCTACGTAGCAAGAGAAGATTTTTAAAGTGCAGGAAAATACAGTCAAATCACAAAATGAGGGTGGCACAATGATAAAACAAGTAGCCAGTAAAGTGGCTGTAAGAAACCTTACAAGGTACTTTATTTATTTATTTTTTTTTACTTTAGCGGATAAGCTGGATTTCAGCAGAATGACAAACTGGAAGAAGACACATCCCTAATCTTTAGAAAAATATGTACTACTTGGTAACTGAAACTGAGGTTTAAAACTAGTTAATTTTTTATTGCTCCATAAAAAGCAATGTTTGAACCCAAAAAACTGTCCTAATTGTTTAAAGTCTATTATCATTCGATATGGGACTGATCATCGCTGACATTTCACGTGCCAATATCATACATGCTAATTTTGTTATAATACCATCAAACATTGTAAATATTTTACAAATGAAAAATAACTGACATTGCAATTGCTTTCACGCCTTTACCTATCTAAACTTCTAGTTAGATGTGACAATTGAATAGATCCCCCGCTCAATGCTTTGTTTTATATTTTTCACTGTATTTCACCCTTAGCAATCTGTAGCTAGTTTGCATCTATTAGGTGTTCACTTGTAGGTTTATACACATGTTCATTAATATTATGGATATGTTTTTATACACAACTGATGAAGTATTAGTTTGCATTAAAGCATCTTTGTTAAAAGTGTTTCAGCTTATAAAGTTATTAGTATTATGATAGATAGGCCTTAGTGTAGATATTTTTGTTAGTCATTTTATAGTGAGCGGTTTCTTTAACTAATAAGTTTACTAGTGGGGTGTTTTTGTCATTTTTATTTATTTATTTATCATTTGCTGGACTGGGAAAGTCTGACTAGACTCCAGCTGATTTGTTTTCAGGGAGGCCTTAGGAGAAATGCCCAGATGCACAACCCTAGAATGGAGGGAACCGAGTACCCGGAGGAAACGACGCTATGCAACTCCACAGAAGGCACCCCAGCCGAGAATCAAAACCGAGAACTTTTGTTGTAGGTGACAACGCTAACTACTGCACCACTGTGTTGCCATTTATTAAGTTTCTTAGTTATATATTTTTGGCCGCTCTTATATTTTTAGTTTCAGGTTTAAGATAGCACAATCTCGCGCTTACACTGATGTTGGGTGAACGAGTTTATTGTTTTTATTGTTTTAACAGAACCACCCTCTGTAACTACCTGAGTTCCAAATAATTTTAATTATATAAATACCATAATAAAGAGCAACAATATAATGTAGTATAATATAATAATATAATAATATAATAATTATATAAGTAATGAATTACCCTACGTTTTCAACAGCCTCTAACTAGATCATTTGTTTGTGTGTTTCAATAAAGGATATCCATTTTTTAAACTTAATTGTGGACTTACCCATTTATTCTCTATTTTATTATTTTGTGTACATATTTTATAGTTTGATTTCTATTAGTGAATCCAGACGATAACATATTTTTTTACAGTTCTCGTCAAAAGTTTTCTGCTGACTGTTGCAACCTCCACAAAGAGCAGTCTGCTAAAAGAAGGTAAATGCGAGGCTTAAATGCAGGTGAAATTACATGTTTTTAAGTTAAATTAGCAATAAGAAAGC
>NW_025054969.1:0-8301 GCF_019279795.1 Protopterus annectens
TAAACAATAAAGAAATCTACAATATGTACTTTAGAAAACAAAATTAATATTGTTCCAAATTAAATGCCAAAAAAAAAAGATACATTAAAAAGTATCTTCCATGAAAAAGAAAGGGAAAAATGTCTCGATATAGGTGACATTCTTGGATGCCAATAGAAATCACTATATGGAACATTTCCCAAAAAAGAAACTATACATATTGTTCAATTAAATCTGTCTAGGATAAAAATGTTCTAATATAAAAAAAATACTATAAAAAATTAAAACTAGGATCTGGTAAAGCACCCATATCCTACATAGAAATTCTCACAGATACAATAAAAGAGGGTAAAAATAATAAAGCTCCAGGTATATATGGCATAATTATGGAAATATATAAACTTTTACTTCAAAGATAATATCCCCCTTCCATAAAACTCTATTAGAACCCCAGTTACAAGCTTTAATACCACCTTCTTGGAGATATTCCTTAATCATACCAATCCTAAAAGGAAAAACAAATCCCTCAAACTTCTGTGCACCTCCTCATATAGACCTATATCATTATTAAATAATGACTATAAAATATTTATGCATAAATATTAATCTAACAGAATGATAATACTACTTTCCAAAACAATAAATAATGATCAAACTGGATTTATATATCATAGACACACAATAATACGACAATATTAAAAGGTTAATTCTCTTTACAGATTATGTTAATAAAGAAAATAAACACTCCAACAATTGGCTTAGATATAGAGAAAAGCCTTTTATTCCTTAAAGTATTTATTCAAAAATTCTAAATGCTATTTTGAATTTCCTGCAGCCTTTATTCATATCATAAAGTATATATATATATATATATATATATATATATATATATATATATATATATACACACACAAATAATTTAGCATATGTCAAGTTAGACCCTTTTACCTCTGAATCTATATATATATAACAAAAGGCACTCAAACAAGGGATGTCCCATGTCATCAATTCTATTTTGCTCTGGCTATTGGAAATATTAGCAGATTCAATTTGTAACAATATAAAAATCAAAGGAATAGATGTTTATGAACAATACAATTCTAAAGTAATGCTATTTGCTGATGACATATTACTAACATTATTTAATACAAAAGAGACATTAGAAGAACTAGATATATTACATGACAAATTTCACATGACTTCAGGACTCAATTTCAAAAAATCAAAATCAAAATTTGTATTTTTAAATAAAACAAGAACTGCAGACTAAGGGGGATCACATTAAAGGGAAAAGTACAGTTTTGTACCTACCATAAATGTAGATGTTCGAAGATCCACATTGCTGCAGTCCTTACACTTGGGTAGTCCGCTGTCCTCGGTCGGCCCGAATATCAAAGATATTGATTGACGCCGGTCAAGGCGCCTTTAAGACTGACATCAGGACGCCAGGGTACAAAGTGCGCCATGACCGATCGCTTTCATATCCTCAGTCTCTTTCTTGCCCCAGATGTCAGGAAGACCCTCAAAAAGAAGCAAGGTCAAAACCAAAAAGACAGCAAAAGAACAACCAACCACCCTTGCACTTCAATCATATATGTACAATATATACACATCCACAATATTTTCACGGGAACCCAAAACCACTGGAACAAATCACCTCTAAATACAGAGGGGAAGGAGGAGTAGAGCTTGACTGCAGTGCAATGTGGGACCAACATCTACATTTCTATGGTAGGTACAAAACTGTACTCATGTTCTTCATCTCACATTGCTGCAGTCCCTTACACTTGGGTAGAATCCCAAAGCAGAGGAAAGGGAGGATGGCAAACTATAAAGCAGTAGGAGCTGCCAGCAAAATGCCCTGTAAAATTGCAGTGGCAAACCAGCCCTAGATTTAGAGGTAAAGTGGAAGGTGGTAATGCTTTTAGAGAAAGTATGCACTGAACTCCAAGTAGCTGCCTCCAAAATATCTCTTTAGCTTGCCAAATTCCCCTTTTAAAAAAGCTGTAGAAGTGGCAGTAGCCCTAGTGGGAATGAGGCCTAATCCCAGCTGGAATCCTTACCATGATGGGGAATAAATAGAAAAGCAAATACAAAACCCAATCCACTTAGGAAATAGTTTGTTTTGACACAGGCTTGCCCTGGAGTAAACTTCAAAGCAAATGAAACAAATAACTGCTGAGACTTCACCTGAACTCCTTTAGTTCTTGTTCTCAAATAATATCGCGAACTGCCTGTGTATATCCAAAAGTGTGCAAAAATCTTTTCCCCTTTATTTTGGGGGTTTTGCATAAAAGTAGGCAAATGAATAGGGGTTTGGTTTAAAGCCACACTTTTCAGTTCCACTTTAGGCATAAAGGAAGGATTAGTATGCAAAGATACCCTATCCTTATGGAAAATTAAGAAAGGCTCAACCGCCTATAAGGGCCTTGTAATCTGGTGGAAACCCCTTCTTTGCAGAGGTAATGTGGCCAACAAAAAAAGCAGTCTTCCATGATAAATATTTCAACTCGGGCAGTAGCTGCAGGCTCCTCAAAAAGGTTGTAGAGTGAGTTTCTCCAACACAAAAATTGAGAGATCCCAAGCAGGAGTAGGAGCTCTACATGGGGTCTTATATTCTTTGCCCCTCTTAAGGAATTATTGCTTAAACAAAGGATGAGAAAACAATGGTGGGTCACAGTCCAAGCGGTGTAGTGAGCAAGTGAAATTGCTGCAGCATGAACCTTTAATAGAAGAGAAGGACAAACCTTTTTGTCCAGTGCAATCCAACCTCAGTAAGTATATTGAAGAGCCACACTCTAAATTAGGCTTAGAAACATCAAATTCCTTTGCTTAAAAATTTGAAAAATAAAAATCTCTTCCATTCCATTTATTCGCGCACATCTTTCCTTGTACTAGGCCTCTGGCCTCCAAAATAACATTCAAAACTTGCTGTGGAAGCTGAGACCCTCCAGGGTTCAAAACAGAATATGCCAGGCTGTTGAAGGGGTAAAGAGAGTGAAGTTTGACATTGAGTAAAATGACTGTTCTCCCTGAGATGTAGCAGGTGTGTGGAATCAAGGTAAAATGCCATGGAGGCTCCCCTGCACTCAGACTTCTCAGTAATGGTACCAGTGCTGTCGAGGCCAATCTGGAGCTATTAAAACTCATCTTTGGCTTATCCTGTCTGACCTTCAGGGAGTACCTTTGGGAGGAGAGGCAGAGGGTGGAAAGGCATACATTATGAAGATTGCTCCAATTGAATGAAAGAGCATCCCACTTTCCAAGCTGTGGGATGAAACCTTTTAAAAGTGCAAAACTTTGGCAGCTGGTAGTATTTAGTGGAGAAGCTTAACAGATCTATGTCTGGAGTTCCCCATAACACTCTGTCAATTTCTGAAATACAGTGAGGGATCCGAATTTCCACTCGTGGGGGATCCATAATTTGTCTGCTCAACACATCTGCTAAGGAGTTCTGTGCTCCCTACAGAAACCTTGCCTGGAAGATTTAGCTGTAAACTGGAGAGCAGTCTCCCCACAAAATTGGCATTGCTTGTCTCGTGCATAGAGGATGCTAGAATGTAAGTTCCCCCTTGCTTGTTGGGATGTACCACATGACAGTTGTGTTGTCTGTTGTGAACCAACACCTGCCCTGGAAGAAGTGTAAACTCTGAAAGCTATTAATGCAAATTGACTGCTAACATCTCCTCTTCAAGTTGATATGTAGATGTTGAAGTCTGGCAGGCCACGCGGTCTTGTAAAAATTCCACTTTCCATTTAGATGAGCTCCCCAAGCTTTGTCTGAGTGCATCTGTCGTTGTGAATCTGACTCGGCCTGGCCGGGTCATGGTGAGAGTCCCTTGTTTAGGTGACATTCCTGAGCCTACCACAAAAATTCCTTTGAATGCAAGGTAACAACTGAATGACAGTGTCCGCTATTCTTGGCAGTGCTGTGTCCATAACATTTTTGAGATACCATTGTAGCTTCCTCATATGCAGTTTGGCATTGGGAAGCACCAGAATACAAGAGATGCCATGAACCCCTAAGGCTTTGAAGGACTGTCCTTGCAGTTTCAGCCCTGACTGATGAGACAATTGATGGAAGTAAAGAGAAAGATTCTTTGTTTGTCAACGGGGTCAAAAGGCCATCTGGGACGCCTGTATTCAGTCTCACACCCTGGTGAAAGCACATAAGTTCCTGAGAGGGTACTCAGACTGGACTTTATTTCGCTCACAGAATACCCCAGGCATCTTAGCACTGCTATCACATATTGTAAATGATGAAGAAGTTCGTCCTTTCCTTGGGCCAGAATCAGGCAATCGGCCCAAATAAGGATAGATCTGTATTCCTCTTAGCCTGAAGAAAGCTATCACTGGAGCCAGAACCTTCGTCGCGGAACACCTGGGCGCAGTAGATAAAGCCAAAGGGCAATGCAGAGAACTGATAATGAGGAAGTCCCAGCCCGAAAACGCAGATACTTCCTGCAACTTAGCCTGATAGGAACATGAAGGTAAGCTCCTTGAGATCCAGAGTCACCATCCAGTGATCTTGCCCAGCAGAGTGTAAAAAGCTGTTGTAACGCCAACATTTTGAACTCTGGGAATGTCCAGATAAGTGTTGAGGATAGATAAATCCAAAATTGGTCTCCACGCGGTTCCCTTCTTTGGTACTAGGAACAGGCGGCGAGAATAAAACTCCTAGGGCCCACTTCTGGCAGAGGGACCGGGGCTGTAGGGCGGCCCCTCATTTGAAGCAACAGAGAAATTTGTTTGTGAGCCTCTAGTCTTGCTGAGGAGGAACGTCCGCATGCCTTTGAAAGGAGGCAAGGTAGCTGGAAATAAAACTTGTAACCTTGGTGTATGATATCCAATACCCATCTGTCTTGGGTAATCAAACTCCACCCTTTTCCTTGAAGAGTGCCAACCTTCCTCCCAAAGGCGCCAAGCCAGGCAAGAAGGATCTGGCAGCTGAAAAGGTAGGTCATTGGGCCTGTTTTACGAAAGGACTGGCCCCCTGCCCCCTCACCCTCAAGATTGTGCAGGTGGAACTCCCCTGTTCTAGGTCTGGAAGGGAGCTCTGAGCTCTGGTTCCCTACCACGTCTAGATCTACCCCCTAGACTGTGAATCATAAGAAGGGTGCACGTCCACCCCTTTTAGCAGGCCAGTCTCCTACTTCAAACTCTCGGAGGCTGAACTTGGTAAAAATCTTTAACAGCCTTTGGTTGCATAGACTCTAGCCTTGTCTTCCATTTTCTTCAAGACTGACTCCACAGGTGAAACCAAACAACACATCAGGACTGTAAAGGAGCATCCAAAATCCTTGTCTTAACATGGTCAGATAAATTCTGATCCCTCAGCCAGGCATGCTCTGCATGTAAGAACTGGACCCAGTGGCAGCCACCCTAGACGCAGGCCTGTACAGCATCAAAACCACATTGTAAAGAATGCTTTACCCACCTGTTCAGAGACATGTACTCAAATCTTGTAATTCTTTACACTCAATGCCTTCCGCCAGAGCATCTACCTTTAGACTTCACCTTGAGAAAGAAGATAGTTTTTGATATTTCAACATGTGAAACTGGCAATTCAAAGCCCTCATAGCTAAGGTGGAAGAAGTATAGACTTTCTTTCCCCATCTATCCAAAGTTTTTCCCTTGGCCTCTTTATCTGAGGAACCGGATTTTTACAAACAGAGGCCTTTGACACCCTTAGGTCCCCTGACTAACAGTTTCTGGGTCCGCCCTAGGACTGTTATAAAGATATTTATGAGTTTCAGGCACCCACTGTAATACCTATCCGGGTTTAGCCAGGAGCAGGAGGCAAAGAATCAGGATTAAGTGAAGCCTCTGCAAAACACATCTTCCACACAACATCCAGAACAGTGGTGGTATAGCCAAAGGCCTAGGCTGGGGTAAAAGCAAAATTCCCTAAGCCTTTCCCCTGGAATCAGAGAAGTCCTGACCTTCCCACTCCTAAAATGTTCCCCATGGAATGAAAGAGTCTCTGGAAAAAGAAAAAATCCTCTGGAGGGAGAAGTTGCAGAAGGAGCTCTAATCATCTGCACTCAGAATCAGAATAAGGATGAGTTCTGCAAGTCTCAGTCAAGACCTTGAAACATCCAAGCCTGCTCAAAACTCCCCAACCCTCCGGGTTCCTGCACCCTAGGCCTCTTTATCAGGAGGGGGCAAAGAACCTCTAATTAAAGTAATTAAATCCTCTGCCATTTTAAGCATGTGCTTCTTGGGCACAGATCCTGGGATGAACTAGGAGTGACACCAACAGAAGCTAAACCTGGCTCCTGCCTCTGGGAGAAGCCTTGGAAACAGAAGGAGAGGGCCTAACCTAAACCCTAGGGAAGGGAGGGGGAGTAACAGTAAACCTGAGAAGCCCCCTTCAGCCTGGCCTGCCTCCCTGAGAGGCCAAGCATCCCGTGCAATATCAAAGTCTCCCCTGGGACTCCAGAGAAACCTCCTCCGGCGGAACCACCGGTTCCCACTTTCGACACCTCTAAAGAACCCGTCCGCACGGTAACGATCTAATTCTTCTTGCCTGGGTTTAGCTGTTTTGTTCTTTGTGCTTCTTCGAAGAAGGGTTACGGCCGGAGCATCCGGTCGGTATATTATAATTCAGACAACCGCCTCCAAGACCAACCTGGTACAATACTAACCTTTCAGCTTAATAGTGCGCTATTGAACCTAGCACAAAAGTTTTACACCCAACAACGCCGTGTTTCAGGCCCCAAACAAGCGGAATACACAAAGCGGCGATAATCCCTATGGCGCGGTATCTGCTGTTCCTACAAGAAATACAGTTATTCACTTTTTCTGACATCCGTAAAACCACTGAGGCAAGAAAAATCCAAAATATTCCTCCTGCAACGGGTACTTAGCCAACTTTGACCTCGGCCTGAAACTCCGGACTGGAAATTTCAGAACTGCCAACGGCACTCTGCGTAAACGCTGTTTCTGCATCGGACCATGCGCAAAAGACTGAGGATATGACGCCGGTCATGTGATTTGTACCCTGGACGTCCTGATGTCAGTCTTAAGCGCCTTGGACCGACGTACAGCCTCTAATACTTTGATATATTCGGGCCGTAACCGAGGACATGCTGACTACCCAAGTGTAAGGACTGCAGCAATGTGAGATGAAGAACACTCAATAATTTACCTTAAAAATATCTAGGAATTGAGTTATGCAAGGATAATAATGAATTAGTCTCAAAAAACTACAATAATATCATCAATACAATTAAAATCTCTGTGGAAAAATGGAACAAAATAAAAATAACATTTGAAGATATACTACAGTTAATAAAATGTATTTTACTCCTGCCCAAGATCCTATATATATATATAGCCTTGGTAAATACAAGTGTTACCAGAAAATGAATATACTTAAAGAAATAAATTCATGCCTAATAAAAATTTTCTATATGGTTTCCTAGAAGTAAAAGGAATAGCTTTAATACATCATATCAGGACCATGGAAACACAGGGAGGTGTAAACCTTCCTTGATACAGAAACATATATAAAAGCATTCTCAATATCTAAAACAATCTCAGACTGGATAAGTCCAAATTACTCTGCAAATTGGAAAAAGAATTACTAACTGTAATATCATCAATAAAATGAATTTTGATTTACAAAAAAAAAAAAAAAAAAATTCAAATAACAGATAAAAACAACTTGCCATGGTACATATTATGTATTAGTATGCAATATAACATAATCTAAAACCCACTAAAACTCATTTGATTATTACACTGGACTCATTTAGGAAAATTATTAATGCAAATTAAAAATCTATGGTTTGATCTTTTAACGCTTTTATAGTCACAAAAAACTTTCCACATAAAAATATATAGCTAAATCATTAATTCTTGGGAACAGAAAGGATTTGTTCGTTGGTATTCCAATGTATCGTAAAAGAACTAAAAGTTTTAGATATGCAAGTAATAAAAACAACATACAAAAATTCCACAACAGGAATGTCTGACTCTACAGAGTATTCTGTCATATTCGAAAAGATTTAAGTAGATTAACAATTCTTCATTTAAAAAGAAATACCTACATTTTACAAAATACATATATGAAATCATTTACAAATGACTTTTGACATGGGGAAACAGTATTTCAAAATTTTAAGCAAAATATTGATAAACTATAAAAACAAACACCCAAAAACCTCATGTTGGAAATATATAACAAAAGGGATCGTATTTTAGCAATACAGTTTAACTGAAGGTATTAAAGGACATCAATACAGTTGCTAACTGAAGGTATTAAAAAATATCTTATTATTGACAAAATATACACTTTTATACTGGAAAGTTTTAATT
>NW_025054970.1:5000-10000 GCF_019279795.1 Protopterus annectens
ATTTGAACAAAGTATTGATTGATCTTAAAATGTTTACAAGGAAGAAAAATCTTGAATTAATGTTCCATGAACAGAGCAATAACAGTATGGTAAAAGGGAACCTAAGGAAAAGAAGTGTGTTCAACCCACCTTTAAATCAGCAACTAAAGAATTTTGAAATGGTAATGGAAAGGAAGTTAAGGAAAGTTTTGATGGACAATAGGATAGGGTATAATTTAACGAAGGAAGAGAATGAGTTACTGTTGCAACTTTCTAATGACCCTACCTTAAGAATATTGAAACCTGACAAAGGAGGGGGTACAATAATTATGGACCAAATGATTTATGAGGCCAAAATGTTAGAACTTTTAGGTAATGAAGAAAGATATGTGAGATCTTCCATAAATTAAATCAATATTGCTAATAGGAATGTTTATTTAAAATTGTATGATTTACTGTTAGAAGGAGTAATTGATTTGAGCACTTTTAGATTTCTACATGTGGAGAAACCTAAGGTCCCTAACATATTTGGTATACCCAAGGTCCATAAGGATGAGGAAAATCCACCCATGAGACCCATAGTCTCTTCAGAAGGATCTGTTACGGCCCCTATAGCCAAATGGCTAGATTGCAAGTTAAAGGGAGTGGTTAAGGAAGGGGCAGGTGTGGTCAAGGACTCATGGGATCTACTCCGGAACCTTAAGAAGGAATTTTTTGATGAAGGTCTAGTATTCATAACTCTAGACATAGTGGACCTTTTTTCATCCATTCCATACAAAGAGGGAATGGAATGGTTTGAGGAGGCATTGCTTAACTATGGAAAGTTCATGCATAATGAATTTTGTTTAATTTTAACATTAGTGGATATTGTATTGAAAAGTAATTACTTGCACTTTGAAGGTGAATTTTTTAAGCAGACAAAAGGAATTGCTATGGGTGCAAATTGTGCACCCATATATGCAAATATTATCCTGGCAGCATGGGAGCAAAAATTTGTGTTAAATTCACAGTTTAAAAGCTGCTGGAAAATGTATAAAAGGTTTCTGGACGATATTTGCCTATTATGGGTAGGGTCAGAAGCAGAATTTGAAGCCTTTTTTCACTATATTTCTCAAACCACCTCCTTTTTGTCATTTACTTATTCAAAGAGTGTGGAATGTCTAAAATATCTGGACATTTTTGTGGGAAAAGGAGAAGGGGAATTTTACTCTAAGGTATATAGAAAGGACAATTATTCTAACTCCTTTTTAGCATATGAGAGTACACATCCCCACCACCACAAAAAGGGAATAATTAAAGGACAGTTTGTTCGAGGCAGCCGGATGTCCTCTAGGGACTGTGACTTTGATGAAGAATGTAACAAACTACATGTGATGTTTATGGACAGAGGCTACCCGAGCTATTTAATTGGGGAAATCGAAAAGGAGGTTAGGAATGGAAGACTGGATAAATATCAGCCCATTTTAGGGAAGGATGATGTTCTTAAGGAGGTGGATAAAACTGAAAAGGATAGCTTTGATGCGAAAAATAATTTTATATTAGATTATAGTGGGGAGGCAAGAGTTATTAGAAGAGTGGTGGAAGAAGAGTGGGCAAAGTTTAGTGAATTCTCTGACTTAGGAAGCTTGTTCACACAGCCCTTGAAATGTACATTCAGAAAAGGAAAAAACTTGAAAAATTTCTTTGAAAGGAAAAGTAAGGAAAATACCACTACCAGGGAGAGAAAGGGTACATTTAAATGTGGGAGGTGCTCCCAGTGTCCTTTTATTTGTAATAAAGACACAATATATGTAAAAAGTAGGGATATTTTAGTTCAGAGCAAGCAATATGCTAATTGTCAGACCAAAGGCATAATCTATCTGAGCATATGTAAGAAATGTGACGCATTTTATGTGGGGAAGTCTGAAAGAAGACTAAGAGATAGAATTTATGAACATAATTACGAAATAAAGACAAAATGTATGTGTAATGCCCTATTTAAACACAAAACAAAATGTGACGAAGCTGAATATACTTTTTTTGTGCTGGAGATTGTAAATAAGGATATTCGGGGTGGACCTTGGGAGGACACCATTGAGTATAAAGAGTTACTTTGGCAACTCCAACTAGAAGCTTATAACTCACCGGGGCTTAATAATTATGTGTCATTAGCCCCAGTATTAAAAATAAGGGCAGCGAAGCTCTGATTAGGGTAGCGTATACCCTAGGAGTTAAAAATATTAAAAAGAAAATGTTCCATTTCTGAAACACAAGAGGGTATATTGTGTATGAAATCACTTTTTCTGTGAATACAGTGTTACCAGGGAATGAATTTGTGATTGCTTTTTGGCAACAAAAATGTTGATGGGCATTATTCTAAGCACTTTAAAAACTTTGAGTGAAATGTGGTAATTTATACACTAGAGGGAGCAATGAATGGGTTGTTTGTGTATATGTATTTTTTATGTATGAATTTTTTATGTATGAATTTTATGTGTTTAATTTATTGAATTTTATAAATAAACCTTATGAATTAATTATAGGGATGAAATGTTGTGAACAGTAAGGTAATAAAATGGAATGTGTTTGTTTTAATCATTATTTTTAAAAAAAGACATGAAGGCATTTTGTTGAGGTGGATTTTAATGTAATCATGGTGGAATAAGTGTAATTAAGAATCTTTATTGTATTAAGAGTTTCAATTATCTAATTAGTAACAGTATTTAAGTTGAAGGGGAAGAGTAAGCATTATTCTTGTGCATCTGAGGAAGTGAGTTCAAACGAAAACGCAGGTGTGGAGACATAGCGTTAATGTGTTTGGAGCTGTTTGTTGGATTTACGTGCTGCTGTGGTGTTTTGTTACCTTCTCACAAATAAAGCTGTAAAAAGAAAAGGAGCCGTGTTTCTTCCACTGGTACTATCTTGTTTTGCTGGTTTGTGACATTTCGTAGTACTAGCCTCCATTGTTTTTCGGTGGATTATGCTTTGTGACATGAAATCTCTAAATTCTGCAAGTCTGTTTAATTTCTTGTAACAACTGAAGAAATTTTTCTGCATCTCAATGCTGAACTTAAGGATTACTGTGTTTTAATGAGTGAAACAGTGATGAAGGTTAAGAGAGAAGAGAGACAGGAAAATGGATAGAGAGGTCTGCTTTTGTACGTTTGGTAATAATTTGAGTCAAATGACTTTGTGGTCACTTGAGTACTAGCAAAATGGATGGTTTGGTATGGAGTGATCTGCTTTGAGGTAATTGTGCTATAATAGCTGTATAGCATACTGTATGTTTTATTAGTTTATGTGCCGTGGACATTTGAAATTATTTGTTGATGGACTATAACTGTTGTACAGTGTATTGTGATGGCTGTGATGTGTTAAAACCCTTAGTGTTGTACTATATGTTCGGGCAAGTTGCAAATCTTTAGAAGCTGTTTAATGGGTGAAATTCTAAGGGGATAAAACGCGGCAACTAACTGCATTTTGTACACCTTGGAAATACCAATGCACTTATTTATACCACACTGCAATATTATACAAATCCAATGCTGGAATTCCCTGTGCATTTTAAAAGTGGTTGTGATCCATTTTGCTGAATGCGACTCCCTTGTCTAACTTTAAAGTACAGATAAAATTGTCATTGCTTTTGGCAAACTCCATTAGCCCTTACAAAATAAGGAATACGGGGATTGTTTAGATATGCATTAGTGTCTGTCCACAAATGCAGAGCATCGTTTGTACGTGATTGCATCTTTTTGCTTTTAGATTACATTTTTTACTTATCAGTTTAATTCAGCAATTCTGTAAAAAATTAATGTATGCCTTTGAAGGACTTTCATGGGAAATGTGTTGCTCTATGTCTTGGAGGCTTAAACTTTGGATCAAGTAAGCCCCCACCCACCCATATGAAGCAGAGTGCAAGAGATGGGTGCTCTGAAATTATGCAGAAGCTAATGCACTGCTTATCTCAGATGTGTACTGCCCCCATGACCCAGTGATTGCAACACCTCCTTCTGCTGGTTTCATTGGCGTGGCCCTGTGTGCTTATTGTAGAATTCTAAAAATTGGTTAGCACTCTTTTCTGTATCTGAAGTTGTTAATACCCTGTGCACATATTTTAGCACACTTTTCAACATCTGAAGTTGTTAACATCCCATGAAAATCATATATGCCATGTGTATAGTAAGTGAAAATGACATTATTGCAAAGTATATTGTCTCCTTTCCTTCTGTCCAGTAGCTGTGTATCTCTTAAGCATCTTTGTAGATTATTTGTCACTTGCGGTGTGTGGCCAGTTTTACTTCTCAACTGCTGTCAGTTTTGCCCTCATATTTCGTGTTGCTTCTCATAGATCTACTGATTTTCTTTATAGGGTCAGAACCATTTAAAGGTACCCATTAAGTACACTGTATGGGTATACTGCTTGAATACTCTGAAAAGTAAACAAAGAAGTGCTCTTGTTTTTGATCACATACTTCACTTTTAAAGATCATTGTATTTGGACGATTAGAGGTTTTAAGATAACACAACACTTGGCGAAAGCACATGGAGAAGATGGAATTAATAATGACATGAAATTTACAGCATTGTATCAGTTATTAACTAGGCCATTTTAATATGGAGAGATTTCAAGATTGGAGACACGATTTGTTAAATCTAACTTAAAGGGAGGTGGGTAGGACAAACCTAGAACCATACAGACCCATAAGTTTATTTTCAAAATTATGGGGAAAATAAATGGAAAATGGTTATTTTGGATAAAATGTTATAATATGAACAGCATGTACTTTGAAGTCATATATCAACATGCATATGTTGAAAATAGATCTATAAATAGCTTGTAAAATGATGTTCTATAACAATACAGTAGCTGTAAATGAAAAAGTGTGCTCTAATTTAATTTATTTAGATTTTAAGTTCAACATTTGATAGGGTCATACACAACACTGATCAATAAATTAGAGCAACTAGATATTGATGTATTCTTGATAAGATGGATAGCTGCATCACTTACAAATAGGACATGGCAGGTATCATACACAAAT
>NW_025054971.1:0-12151 GCF_019279795.1 Protopterus annectens
AAACCATATTATTGTTGTCCTCACCCATCTCTCAGGGCTTTGAGTGTCCAAACCTACCTCCAAATTCAGTGTATATGCACAACTATTGCTGTAGAAGAAATGGGCAGCTATGGACTTTTCCTACACCCTCCTGCACATCATTAGCTATTTTCCCCACTGTCCTTCACTGTTTGTGCCCCTTTTTCACCACTTTCCTATCAATCCTTTTTTCTTTTCTTTTAAAGAAATTAGCGCAGGGGTAAGTGGGAGTAAGCACCTTTAAGCAGCAATAAGCAGGTTTAAGCTTGTTTGCGTGGGGGTAAGCAATGCTTACACAGGTTAAGCAATTTAGAAGCTAACTTGAGTATAAGAAACTGTAACCAGAAGTTAGCTGTGCTTACCTCTGCGCAAAACTGCTTACAGCTGCTTAAAAGTGCCTTAATCACTCAGTATCCAACAGCCCGTGTTCTGCTCAGCAACAAAATTAACAGCCTCTGCAAGGCTCGAACACAGGACCCTGCACAACATAGCCAAAGTGACTTACCATTAAGCCATGACAGATACACATAACTCTAATGTTTTCACAAACATATCATCCAACCCAGTCATTCAACAGTACAGAAAATGTATCTAAACATGTAGATGTGTGTGTGTGTGTGTGTGTGTGTGTGTGTGTGTGTGTGTGTATATATGTATATCTAAATATATATATATATATATATATATATATATCTGTATATATATATATATATATATATATATATATATATATATATATATATACATATAAGCATATATACATACATATGTCTACATCTAAATGCAGATATATATATATATATATATATATATATATATATATATATATACAGCAGTATATATATATATATATATATATATATATATATATATATATATATATATATATATATAGTATATATATATATATATATATATACAACGATATATACCATATATATATATATATATATATATATATATATATATATATATATATATACCATACAGCAGTATATATATATATATATATATATATATATCAATATATATATCAATATATATATATATATATATATATATATATATATATGTAAGCACATGTATATATCTATACCGGTATATACAGACATACATCTGTAGTTTCATAGTTTCATAGTTTCATAGTATAGTACTAGGCTATCTGCCCTGGGGCATTTGTAAGCCTTATGCTATAGTGATGTGGCTTTGCCACCCCATGAAATGGCGGCAAACAAAATTGTACAGAATAGATTTAGAATACTGTGCCTCTGTCTAGTAGTGACATAATGAAGGCCCCTTATATAATAGAATTAGTTTCATTGTGCCCCTCAGTGTCTAGCAGTGACACAGATGAGCGATGACCTATAGAATTGGCGTAACGTGATTGATCTCCCATCCACTCATCAAGATTTCTCTTGAAAAAGTCAGTGAGGGGCTCTGCCTAATCGAACTGGGATCCTGTTCCAAAGCATGGGAAGCCTCTGGGTTATGAATCTATCCTCCAGCATGTCCTATTCATACTTGTGCTGAGGTTTAAGTCTTTAGTTCTGGTCCTGATGGATTGGATTTTTGAGGTGGAGCATGTTCATCAGATCCTGATTGGACATGGCCTTGTACGTCAGGCAGAGATCACCTCTGAGCAGGCGTGTATGCTACCGAATAGAGCTGAAGTTTCTTTAATCTGACAGAATATATGGACATATGTTGGAGACCTTGATCCTCTGGTGAGGTACTTTTGTGGTCTCTCCAGCTGTTGTAAATGCTGGGTGAGGTACATACCAATGGGCATTGTACTCAATCATGGGTCTGATGAGGGAGGAATATAGGGGTACAATGACATCCTTGGATCTGGATGTGAATCCTTCATGATGAGGTGTGCAAGGTGTGAATGTTTTTCTAACCACTTTGGCAACGTGGGTGTCAAATGAGAGGTCACTGTCGACTTGGGTCCCTAGGTCTCTGATTACTTTTTCCGTACTCAGTGGGTTGCTGTCTATGTGATAATTTGTGGGTACTTTTTCCCAAAGGATGACTATACATTTTTTGGCATTTAGTTTAAGGCCGTGACTCCGGCACCAGTTGTCTGTTTCTGTGAGGCCTTTTTGTAGGATGTGTGTGTCTGTTGGTGTATCGACTATGGCGCCTAGTTTGCAGTCATCTGCGAACATTGTCAGCCACAGCCTTCCCATGTTTGCTTTAACATCTGAGAAATAAATGCTGAATAAGAGGGGTCCCAGGACAGATCCCTGTGGGACACCACTTGTGACTGGCTTTGAGTCTGACATTGCTCCAGCAATTTTAACTTTATGGGTTCTGTCCTTTAGCCAGTTTGCAACCCATCTAGTGACATAAGGGTTTACCTTTAAGCTGTTGAGCTTATCTATGATGCCTGAGTGGGGTACAATACCGTGATGAAGGCCTTAGCCAAGTCCAGGTATGTTGTATGGACTGCTTTGCCTTCATCAATGGCTCTAGTGACTGTTTCGAAAAAGTCGACCAGGTTTAAAAGGCAGGATCTGCCCTTTACAAAGCTTGAACTGTGGGGTCAAGTGTCTGTAGGTCCCCTATGTCTCTGTTTATGAGTTCCATAATGATTCTTTCCATAGCTTTGCAGACCAGGCTGGTTGCTTATGGTGAAGTTTCCAGGGTCGGTAGAGGCACCCCCCTTGTGGAGTGGGACCACTGTTGCTGTACGCCAGTGTTCAGGTACATATCCCGAAGTAAGGCTAAGGTTAAATAGCGTTTTTATGTGTGGGTTTAGCTCCTCTTGGAGTTCACGTAACATGCAACCCGGGATACCGTCAGGTCCCATTGATGCTGTGTTTTTTGCTTTGTTTAGGGCGGTTCTCACTTGGACATCTGAGATGACAGGGAGATTAGATTTAGCTGGGATAAGTATTTCTTCTTTTGGGGGCGAAGGAGGAGAGACATTTGCACTGAACCTGTCAGCCAGAATGTTGGCAATATCTGTGGGTTCAGTGTATTTTATGTTGTTGTGAACCAACTCTGAGCATATCTGCGGGTTTCCACCCAGGTTTCTGACATAGCTGAAGAAGGCTTTGTGGTTATCTTTGGTGTCCTTAGCGATTTTTCTCTCAAAGTTGGCCTTGGATGTTTTTATGAGAGAACGTAGTTTTCTGCCAATGTTGTTCAGAGATGTCTTCCTTTATGGGATTTGCTCTGACTGCAGTAGCTTCCTTCTTTGTTATACAATTTGTTTATGGCTTGAGTCCACCAGACAGGACGCTTACCTTTGGTGGAGATGGACTTGGATTTGTTTGGGATTGCATGATCCATACATTCTTGGAGATGTCCATAAAAAGCATTTGTGAAGGATTCGGCATTGTGGGATGTGGTATCCCCTGGCACAGTGGGCTTAAAGGATACCATCTCAGTCTTAAGAAGAGTAAAGTCTGCTTTTGAGAAGTTTTTCCATGGTGGTCTTTTGTGCTCGGGGTGGAGGTGGGATATGTACATCCAGGGTGATTAGTTTGTGGTCAGATCTCACTAGTGAGGGGTATACTTCCGGTGTGGAGCATTTTGTCCCCATGTTTGTGATGATCATGAGATAAAAATGGGAACATAATAAAAGCATATATGTCCACATGCACCATTAATGGGGTTGAGGGGGCCCAAACAACATATGTCTTGTACGTACAGGTATCCCCCCCCACCACAGCCAAACACATCTGCCCTGCAATACACTACCAACTGTTGCAGATCCCATAACCAGGACCTGACACAACATGGGCAGAAGAAGTTAACAGTACTCAATCCCACTTGTATGATATCAGGTTGGTATCAGTAATATATCATGCAGTACAGTTGGCTACCATAGGGAATGTACAATGTGGAAGCAATCAACATCCCTAGGATACATATACACAGACACACGTGTATATATACACACACAATGAGCTCAGTGATCACCTCATTACTTATATGGTAAAAAGCAAAAGTGGTAGCTGCCACCTCCCTGTACTCAGGACTGTTAGAAGCACCAAACATTTTGACATCACTAGATTCCGAAATGAGCTGCAGTCCTGTTACTTATATGGTAAAAAGCAAAAGTGGTAGCTGCCACCTCCCTGTACTCAGGACTGTTAGAAGCACCAAACATTTTGACATCACTAGATTCCGAAATGAGCTGCAGTCCTGTAACTGGTCAATCCTAAAACACCTCCCACTAGAAGAAGCTGTAATAAAATTTAACTCCACATTTCTAAACATACTTGACACACATGCCCCCAAACGGTTAATCAAAACAAAAGCTCTCATAGCACCATGGCTATCAAAAGACTCCACAGCCAAAATCAAAGCTAGAAACAAAGCATGGAATAAATGGCGTACTACCAAAGACACCCCTAGACCGTACCAACTTCCAAAACTAGAAATGACACAAAAAATCTATCTTAATGGACAAAAGAACTACTATTTCCAACTACAACATAAACATCAAAACAACCCCCAAAAGTTTTGGACAGGAATAAACAAACTTCTCCATCCAGGCAGGTCCTCCACCCCACACCAGCAAACCTAACTATGAAAAACCCAGATGAAGTGGCCACATCCTTTAGCCGCTCTTCATCGATGTGATCAAATCCTTAGCCAACCAACAAGTAGCCCCCTGCTCCTAACCACAAGTCCCACCCAGAAGACCACGCCGTTATTCAACCTACAACCTGTCCTACCATACATCCGATCCTTACTAAGGAAACTAAAGCCAACCACTCTCGGCAGACCTACTTCCAGCAGACTTTCACAAAAAGCTGCGGATGTTATAACCCTATCCCATCTCAATCTTAATCGACCATAACTGAATCCACAATCCCTCCATATGGAAAATCTCCCATGTCATCCCCTCCATAAGGTGGCTCATCCACTGACCTCTCAAACTACAGACCAATAGCCATTTTGTCACCACTGGCAAAATCTGAAAAAGTATTCACAAACAACTCATCCACTACCTAACTCAGGAAAACCTGCTAACCAACTCCCAGCATGGCTTCAGGCCCAAACATAGCACTACTACCGCTCTCCTCTCTTTTCACAAACACCATCAATCTTAACCGAATGACAAAAATTTATTCAGCCCTCTTCTTGGACCTATCAAAAGCTTTTGATATGGTCAACCCACAAACTCTTGCATGCAACCCTAAAACTCTCTATCTAGATAACAAAACCCTAGACTGGTTTCATGCCTATCTTTCTGATAGCAAGCAAGCTGTGCTCTGTAAAACCTCTCCGACCTCATACCCAACACCATAGGAGTCCCCAAGGTTCCATACTTGGCCCTCTTCTATTTTCCATCTTTATTAATGATCTTAACAAAGTCATCCCAGAGTCTACATGTATTCAATATGCTGATGACTCGACTTTAATTTGCTCAGATAGATCCCCAACTATTCTATTATCCAAAACTCAAGACTGTTTCTGCAGTTGAGAATACATCAGAACGCCAACTGATCCTTAATCTAAAAAAACGAAAATGCTACTCTTCCATCCTACCCATTAAACACCAACTTTTCCCTTTAGTGTACAATCCTACAATGGAACCACTATCACCCGACCTCATACCAAGCTATTAGGGGTTACCATTGACAACAAACTCTGATTTGATGTGCACATCAGCAAACTATCAAAACTGTTAATAAGAAACTGGGGTCCTTTATAGAATAAAATCTTTTCTGACTCCCACGGCTAAAGTTGCCATTGCTCGCACCCATCTCCTTTCTACCCTCTTGTATGCCTCCCCCATACTAACTAACCCCAACAAATCGGATCTGTCTAAACTCTCTTGTTGTTATAATCATATTGCAAGATTTGCCACAGGCCTGCCCTACAAAACCCATCACTGTACTAATCTTCAGAACCTAGGTTGGATAGAACTACCAAATCTACTTCTACAGAAGCAACTTATTATTGCTTACAAAATACTCTCAACCTAAAAACACTCCGGCCTGTCTGGAATAATTACCCTTATACCAACCTAAATAGACTAAGATCATCACAGATTACTGTGACAGACAATCAAATCCTGTAACTCAGGAGGTGACTCTGTATTTTCAAACACAGTGGGTAAAATATGGAACTCTCTTCCACCTAGTTCACCCGAATCAACCTCCCTAAATACTCAGAAATGGCCTCTCCCACCACTTCAAATCCCACTGGCTTGCCAATGTTCTAATCCAGACCAACCCATAGCTCCCCTCAACCTCCTCAGTGAAATTACTATCCTCCTAGGCCTCAAGCCATCTACTCCCCTGAAACTAACTACTTGTAGGTTTGTTTCTTATAATAGTGTTCACTGTACATCCTAATGTAACTTTTTCTTACCTGTGTATACTAACTATATGATGCTTTGTTTTTCTCTTTATAATTGTTATTGTACATACTAATGTAACTTTTTTTTCTTCCCTGGGTATTTAGTGCATAACTACAATCGTATGTTAGCTGTCAAACATTGTTGTAACCTACTATGTACTATTGGAACTTTTTGTAACCTACTATGTACTATTGGAGCTTTTCTCCCCGGGCCTCCGCTGAAAATGGACATGTGTCCAGTCGGACTTTCCCGGTCAACAAATGTAAAATAAAAATAAAAATAAAAATAAAATAAATAAAATAAATATATATATATATGCAACTACACATACACACACAGAAATATGTATAGGAAGATACGTATGTAGATAGTGCACAAAATATGGAACAGCCACTATGCCTGCAGTTACCACCTTACAAATGACAATTATTGCCTCAACATATACCCACAGAGTGGTCAAAGGATATAACACCACACACAGGTTTACATACATGGGAAAGCTTTATTTGTGTACTATTATAGTTGTATATGCCATGTCATATAGCTGTTTAGACACTGACATACATATAAACAGAGTAATGCAACTGTGAAACAGTTATATTAAAACAGTAGTCTGGAAAGGTTTACATATGTTGCTGTCCAGGCCGAGACGTTCAAGTAGTACAATAGTAAAGACAGACTGGGCCACATGATACCAATCAATCAACAGTAAGTAATGCAGATGTATAGTCCAGCAGCCTCTATCTACACTCTGTACACAATCCCTAGGGGGTAAAGACCTCAGTTGACACAATGGGATGTATCTGTTACATAACAAGGCATAACTGACACAATCACACTGACAAACAGAACAGTATGTAAGGCAGGAGGCAGTAGGCCTGCATTTACCCAAGGTGAATTATATGGTAATGTACATCCAGATACCTTAAGGCAGCTTACCCCTGATACCCCCACATGATGTAACAGCCTAGGTTAGTTATGGTGCATCCCCTCTAGACTCAATAATACAGGGCCATATACCACTGTAACATACACTGGCCTCTGGAGTGCATAAGGGCCCACATGTATTGTGTAGGTGAAGCCCACACATATATGGACCCAACCCCACAGTATGTGTGGGGGACACAACAGCAGTTGCCTGCTGGCAGGAATGGCAGCATGACATACTCACAGCCCACTACATAACAACCCCTGGCAGCATGTCATATGTACAAAGCCTGGCATGTTGGTGGAGGACAGAGGCTGGAACACAGGCCTATATGTGTAAAATTGTTGTCATACACTAAGCAAGTCACTGGTGTTACAGGATAGTCTGCAACATACCTTTAGTCAGGAATATGAAGTTAGAAACAGAAATGGATGTAGCCATGTACTGATAGAACTCAACACACACACGGCAAGTGATATATCGGACACAAGACCTGTGTGGTGGACAGACAAAACATAATAGGCACACCTCTGGCCATCAAGAAGAAAGGCCCACAGTTGAGAGCTATGCAGACAGACTGCATTCCAAGTTAAACTAGTATGTAAACACAAACCCTGTAACACCGGTGCTATACAATGCAGACAACAGTACTCACACTCTATCTGTAGTTCTGGAACCTCCTACAAATATGTAGCTGGCCTGAGTGTGCAAGTTCTCCTGTAAGAGGTATTGCTACCTGCTGTCCGTAACACTGCTGCCCACACACAGGAAGGAAGTCCATCATACAGGAAAGGTAAAAGGACCACGTTCACATGATGTAGGGATTTATAGTAGTTGGTTTCCATGACAGTGGTAATTGGAAGTACTACACAGCATGCTGTATGCAGGTAGCAAGTGGAGGACACTGACTGGTGCAGAGGCCATCATCTGATCATGTGCATCACCTACAAATTCCATGCTGTAATCTATGCAAAGCACCTCATTCCATTTACTGGAGAGATACTGAGAGTGAGAGAGACAGAGAGAGAGTGTGCGTATAAGGCACAGAAAAAAAAATAAAAACATCCAGACGAGTGTGCGTATAAGGCACAGAAAACAAAAAAAATCATCCAGAAGCATCTGCACTCCCAAAACAGGTATGTGAACTATATATGTATGTAATTGACCATAGTACTTGGTCCATAATAATGAGATGGATGATGTGGAATGATTTATATGTGCCTTCAAGTGTTGTTGTAATGATGTTTAGCTGAACAATGCTAAGGACAATAGAGTCCATCCTTGTGGGTAGAGGGCCATACCCATCAACCGTGCAGAGCAGACTGATAAGATGGTTATAACGAAGACCAACGAAGGCCTTCATCAACAGTCTGAAGTAGTTCTGAATCACTTTTGACCAGACAGCGGCTGTCATTCTGCGGATCTGCATTGTGGTGATAATCACCTTAACAGTCTGCTCGATGAAAAATCAATCACTGTCAGCTGTTGTTGCGTAAACATGGATATTTAAGCCGATTGGGTATACTCTTTTCTTTTACATTTTAGTTCTGAGGAAGTCTACCCACTTGGTTGACTAAAAGCCGCTTTTAATCTTACTGTCTATCAAAAGTAAGTTCGTGATTTTATTTCTTGGATTTATTTGGAAAGAGCACTCTACCTAATTTCATTCTAGAGTGCTTGTTCGTTATTTCAGCCAATTTTATGGAAGTTTTGTTGGAGTTTTAAGATGTAAGCCATCATAGTGTGTGCTGCATAATGGGAAGTATGTATATTACGTGACCAATAGCTGGTGGTGGAAGTAATGCCATAATGATGGACACGTTGGTTCCACAACCCACCTATTGCAGTTAGCCTGTATTGTAGCATGCAGGAATGCCATAGGTGTGTAATAGGGTTAGCTGCAATCCAGCCTGACATATACCCCCCTAATGTCAGGCTGTGTCCATATGTGGCACCTGTCTGTGTTGTAGCAAGGCAGAACAGTGCAGCTGTGTAGGAAGGTGTTTTACGATTGTGGACCTGATGTCTGAATGTACCCCACATATAGGTATGCATATGTGTGTATATATATATATATATATATATATATATATATATATATATATATATACAGGTATGTCCACAAATATACAGATATCCATGTGTAGACATATATATGAGCACATATATAGAGCATCACATATATCTACACATATATAGATATATACACATATGCACATGTCTACATATATACAAACACGCACACAAACCTATATGTATGTAAATACATGTCCCCTATATTACTACCACAATGCTGCATGCTATGTGCGAGGAAACAGCACACATAGCAATACACACAGATATCTACAGCTGTCAGTGTATGCAACATGGATGGTTATGTCATATGTGAACCCCTTGTTGGGACGACATTGCCCTTGTCTGTGAAGTATGGAATGGGAATATGGGGAAGTATGGCAGGTATAGTTTTGGAGGTGGTCAGGGTTGGTAGATATAGAGGACACCCTACAGGGGTGGTATGTCACACATGTGGTGGATAAACACCCTGGATGGTGTGTGTGGTCTGTGATGTGAATGCCCCATGGGCCCCAATATGGACACAATGGGAACAATCCTCCCACCCACTGCTACTCACAACAGCAGTTCACATACCGAAGGTGCCTGGCCTGGAAGCTGAGCAGGAAGAGCATGTGGGCCCTGTGAATGTGTATTGGGTGCCTCAAGGTGATGTAGCACATCCCACATGTGTCTGTGGAGCCTGTTATGGAACAAACCCTGGACCTGTCCTCAGGGGACAGGAACATGTCTGTGTGTGCCCCCAGGGTGGGGACAACATCCCCTTGGTTGGTTCCACCTGACCTTATTACTGGACCAGTACATCAGGAGGCCCCAGGGTGGGTAACACATGTGATGTGGCCTGGTAACATGGGCAGATGAGTTTGGAGAAGTGGTTTTGCTGGCCAGTAGTACATATACATGCTATTGTGTCACTGTTATAGAACATGTGTCGGTATTAATAGTCGACACAATCCCAGAACATGTCCAACAGCTTGCATAGATAACCGCAATAACACAGAATGTCAGATGTACAGCGAAAACATAGCAAGCATACCACAGGCATATATGGAACCATTGTGGCCCTGACAATGGCATGCAGGTGAATAATCTGTAACAGGCCAGCAATGATATTGTCCACACAGGGAACATGGCTACAAACACATTGCAAAAAGCGTGGTACAGTACAATATCTGCCCCACTGGTAGGTATGCTGTAGCCATACCTATTGAGTTGTGTGTACAGTTTCTTGTCATTGATATGGTTGGGGTGGTGACAGTGATGTGTATCAAAAATGGTGGTAACTTTGCTGCATGACTTGCTCACACCTGTGTCCATCATTATGTCTTTCAGGCACAATGTCCCATGGAAGGCTGACAGACTACACAGCAGCTGAAAATGAAATCCTACTGAATGAACTAATACAGCACTATGCAATCTTGTTTGGCCAGACCACCCATGATCAGCAGGAGCAGACAGCCCTGTGGAATGACCTAGTCCACAGGGTCAATGGTGTCGGACTGCACATCCGCAGCTATGAGCAGGTCCAACATGATTGTTCTGACCTGCTTCAAAATGCCCGTTGGTGTGCTGCTGCAGTCCGGGGGGATCACCTCACCACAGGGGGGGGGGCCATGCCATCCATCCTCCCTGACATGTGTGGAAGAGCTCCTGGCCAGCCTCGTGTCACCTGCCTGTCTGGCTACCTTTGTGGAGGTGGGGGCCACCCACACACCAGCCGAGGAGCATGCAGGTAAGGTGACAGGGCACACCAGTAGACCACTGTTGTGTATACATCCGCATCGGTACAGGTGGATCATGCATATCTGACATGTCATAGATATATTTTGTTGCTGCATAGTAGTGAAAAACAGATGTCCATATGTGGTAGTATTGTGGAAATGTACTGTTGATGTATTGTAATACTGCAGCCACCCTGTAGCAATGCCACAGGTGTGGCCACTGACTTTGCATCTCTCACCCTCTAATGTAGGTCCCTCCAGATACCACCAAGGCAGCAGCCTGTAGCTGGTGAGTATGGTTTAAGTAGATGCTTTGTAGAAAGCAGAAACCTGATCTCACCGCAATGTAATTGAAGTAATGAGCGGTTGCTGTTTAAAGTACACTTCCCAAATGCACAGTTCAAAGAAATTGTTGGCAGCCGGAATAAAACTCTTCTTTATTATGGTGATATAGTTGAAAAGCAGTAGCGCCACAAGGGTCACACACGCTCATCAGACAAAATGAAAATTTGCAATAAAGTGCTTATATACTCATATTAAATTACATAAATTAAAACCAAGTCCTATGTAATTAGGTACTTCATTAAATATTTAAAAGCAGCAGCGCGCTTAACTTCCGAGATCAACTGACAAGCTGTCAGAAGTAACAAGCTGGGCACATAAAGCCATAGATTCTAAAATAATGAGTTCCAACATAACTCATGATGTAATTTGGTAAAATTAAAAAGTATAAATTTGTATATATATAATATAATATGTTAGACAAACGGCAATTGTAGAACTTGGATGTAATACAACAATAACTCTGGTGCTTAAAATGAAGTAAGTAAAAGTAATAAGAACATCGCGTAACTGAATGCTAACCGGTATAGCCCTGAAAGACTTGTTTATTTATTGCCATTGCAACTAAAACAAATAAGTAGACATTTAAAGAACTTAATGCAGTTCAACAACATAAGTCTATGTTTAGACAAAAGGCAATAAAAACCTTAAGTATCAGAATGCTAATAGATACACGGTGAACTTTATGCGGTTACCATCAGAATCGAGCTTATCCATTTGTCACAGAGTTATTTAAAATTGTTC
>NW_025054973.1:0-8285 GCF_019279795.1 Protopterus annectens
TTTTTTTTTTTAAATCTTGAGCCAAAGTATTTAGAAACAAAAATATACAGACGCTTAATAGTGCGTTGGTTAAATTTAGCACAAAATTGACAGCAAAGCACGTTGTGCCAGGACCTAGGCAAGGAATACAGTATAAATGAAAATCCTTATGAGGTATTTGCTTCCCACAAGTAATACAATTATTAACTTTTACTGACATTGGTAAGGAGCAAGAAAATGTTTGCACAACGGGGTACTTAGCTTTAGTCTGAAGACTTCGGTTCTGAAACTCGAAAATGAAAATTTCAGGAGTCGGCCGACCGGCACATGTGAACTGCTTCTGCATCGGGCACCACACGGCAAGAAAGACTGATTAAAATGGTGTTGGCTGCATGTTTTATACCCCTGACGACCTAACTTCAAGGAAGAGGAGACAGCAACCAACGCAGGACCCAAGACTCTGTTATTCAGGCTGACTGAGGGCAACCTGCCAGCAGATTGCCCAAATGTAATGACTGCAACAGTGAAACACGAAGAACATCAGCATATGACAGACAGCAGGTATAGGATTACTTCTGTTTGTATAGGAGGGCAATGGTGACAGCATATGACAGAGAGCAGGTATAGGATTACTTCTGTTTGTACAGGAGGGCAGTGGTAACAGCATATGACAGACAGCACGGTATAGGATTACCTCTGTTTGTACAGGAGGGCAGTGGTAAAAGCATATGACAGAGGATTACTTCTGTCTGTATAGGAGGGCAAAGGCAACAACATATGACAGACAGCAGGTATAGAATTACTTCTGTTTGTATAGCAGGGCAAAGGTAACAGCATATGACAGAGAGCACAGTATAGGATTACTTCTGTTTTATAGGAGGGCAAAGGTAACAGCATATGACAGAGAGTACGGCATAGGATTACTTCTGTTTGTATAGGACAGCAATGGTAACAGCATATGACAGAGAGCAGGTATAGAATTACTTCTGTTTGTATAGGAGGGCAATAGTAACAGCATATGACAGAGAGCCCGGTATAGGATTACTTCTGTTTGTATAGGAGGGCAATGGTAACAGCATATGACTGAGACAGCACTCTATAGGATTGTTTCTATTTGGGCTGCCTGTTGTTCCAAACTGGTGTATCTAAAAAGTTTATAACTTAGTTATGCAGTCGACGAAATTAAAGGTTTACGTTCCTAGAGCACCTGCGAATTCTGAAAAAATGTGAATTTTGGATGTGGTCAAAACAAATGCCTATTTTTATAGTTTAAACCATAAATATGCCGCAAAATAAGTTATGTACCTACCATAACGTTCCATGTTAGTTGTCTTCTCTCGCCTTCTTTCTTGCTTGATGGGTTCGAGATCCTCGGCTCCGACTCGGCACTTGCTAAGCTCTAGAGTCACTTTTACCAGCTCGAGGCAGCCCCATATCCCATGATGCAAGGTGGTAAGTACCCAGATGGCGTTTGATGACAAAGGGCAATAGCACCAAGCATAAAATACTTCCCAAAGGAAGAAGAAAACTTGCAGATGGAAGAAAGGACCAGGACTGAATGGTCTTCAGCATAATAGTTTCTTATACAAGGTCTGTCCAGGCCAGGGGAAGGAGGGAGGGTGCAAGAAAGAAGGCGAGAAGACAACTAACATGGAACGTTATGGTAGGTACATAACTTCTTAATGTTAAGTTGTCAATCTCGCCTTCATTCTTGCTTGATGGGACCGTCCTAGCACCTCTATCCTGGGTGGCTCAATGGAACAAACTCTTGAGGACTGTAGAGCCAAAACTGGCTCTGTCCCTGGAGGCCAAGTCCAATTTGTAATGGGAAACAAAAGTGTGAGGAGTGGCCCAAGTGGCGCTGCACAAATAGTGTCTAAAGGAAGTCTAGCTTGAAAAGCTGTAGAAGTAGCTAAGCTCCTAGTTGAATGTGCTTTAGGTTTTGAGCACAGCTGTTTTCCCCTGAGCAGATAAATTTCAGAGATGACCAAGAAAGCCATCTGGACAAGTCACTTTAGAAACAGGAAGGCCTTTTTATTATCCGCATAGGAAACAAAAAGTTGATCAGATTTTCTAAATTTTTTGTTCTGTCCAAATAATATCTAAGTTGACGGTGGACATCAAGATAATGTAGCTTTTGTTCAGCTCTATCTGAATAGTTAGGAAAAATACAGGAGATCAATGGATTGATTCAAATTGTTCTTTGAAGCGACCTTAGGCAAAAAGGTTGGATTAGTTCTCAAAGATACTCTGTCTTTGTGAAAACCAAATAGGGGGTCGAACCGAAGAGCATGAAGTTCAGACACCCTCCTGGCAGATGTAATAGCCACTAGGAATAAAGTTTTCCAAGAAAGATATTTTAGGGAACAAGAAACAGCTGGCTCGAAGGGGAAGAATCAAGGATGTCAGCACTAAATTTAGATCCCACTGAGGAGGAGGATTCCTGATTGGAGGCTTTAGTAGGAAAATTCCTTTCAAGAAGGCCCTGCAGAGCCTATGGGACATAATATTATGATCTGCTATCCCGACATGAAAATTGGAAATAGCAGCCAATTGAACTCTGACTGTGGAAGAAGAGGAGCCTGCATGAAAAATCTCTGCTAAGAAGTCCAGGACTGCCTGAACAGGGGCAGTAAAAGGATCAATATTCTTGGCCTTAGCCCAATAAGAGAAACGTTTCCATTTGCTTGTATAAATCCTCCTGGTAGAGGATTTTAACGAAGCTACTATGATGTCTCTAACAGGGTTAGAGATCAAAGGAAGCCTGGCTAAGGAAGGAAGTGGAGCAACCATGCTGTGAGGTTGAGAGAAGGGATTGACCGGTGCAGCTGACCCGATTGGTGAATCAGAAGATCTGGCACTGGGTCCAGATGTCATGGCTGCACCAAAAGGTGATGATGGAGGAACGGAAACCAAACTTGTCGAGGCCAGTAAGGGGCAATGAGAATCAATTTGGCTCTCAAACGGTAGCTTTCTGGATAACCTGAGGGATCAGAGGAAAGGAGGAAGGCATAAAGAAGTCCCTGGGGCCAATCCTGGGTCAGAGCGTCTCTGGGGGATGGCCTGATAGAGGAAGAGGCTGAAGAAGTCTGGACATTTGCTGTTTTGGGGAGTAGCAAAAGATCGCAACATGGGACCCCATTCCAGAAAAATCTCTTCCGCTATAGATTGCTTGAGAGACCACTCGTGAGGCATGAGAATAGCTCTGCTCAATCTGTCCGCTACAATGTTGGTTTTCCCAGGGATATGCGTTGCTACCAGAAACCGATGAGAGGAGATCGCCCATTGCCATAGTCTGAGCGCTTCTCGACACAAGGGGTAGGACTTGGTTCCGCCCTGTTTGTTGATATACCAAACTACAGACATGTTGTCTGTGTGGACTGCAATTGTCCCTACGGGAAGAAAGTCGTTGAGGGCTTGCAACGTTAAAAGCACTGCTCTCATCTCCAGGACATTTATGTGCAGATGGTACTCGAACGGCTGCCACGTCCCATGAACCATCCTGCCCTGATAATGACCAACCCACCCGATCAGGGAGGCATCCGTGGTGACAGTGGCTATCGGGGATGGGGTACAAAGTACCTGCCTTGGTGAACCTGAGGAGATGTGATCCACCAAGCAAGATGCTCTTTGCAAGTCTGTGTCACCAGAATCTGGTGCGCATTGGAAGTTGTTGGTATGACCACTGTGAACAGCATCCACTGAAGAAGGCGCATGTAGAATCGAGCCAGGGAAGAAGAGTAATGGCCGCAGCCATGAGCCTAATACCTTTAGAACCATTCTGGCCTGTACTTTCTTGTTGGCCAGAATGATCCTGACATGAGTCTGAATGTCTGAAACTCTTTGATCTGTAAGGGTAGCTGACATCCGAACAGTGTTTAAGTTTGCCTATGAAGGTAATAGACTGGCAGGGCGATAAGGATGACTTTTCGAAGTTGATCGAGATGCCCAAATGAGAACAAAGGTTTATTGTGTAATCCCTGGCTTGTATAAGCTGATGCCTGGTGGTGGCTGACAGGAGCCAGTCGTCGAGATACGGAAACACCTGGAATCCTTGACGTCTCAGGTGAGCCGTGACCACTGCCATGCATTTGGTGAACACTCTGGGGCTGTAGTGAGACCAAAGGGCAGGGCTCTGAACTGGAAATGACTGGACCCCAGCCGAAAGCGGAGAAATCTCCTGGAGCGTCTGTGAATTTTGATGTGATAGTAGGCATCCTGAAGATCTATTGAGCACATCCAGTTGTCCTTCTGTAAGAAGGGCAGAATTGACTGAAGAGTGACCATTCGGAATCTTGTCTTCCTCACAGACTTGTTGAGTCTGCTGAGATCCAATATTGGTCTCCAGTCTCCCGTCTTTTGGGGACCAAAAGAACCTTGAGTAGATTCCGGGCTCTGAATGGTCTGTTGTAACTGGCTGAATGGCTCTTTTTTGCAGTAGTCTTGAGACTTCTAACTCTGCAATTTCCCTTAGACCGGTGGTACATCTGGAAGGGAATTTGAGGGAAGGACTTTCCTCGAAAGGAATTATGTAACCCTTGGATATGATCGACTGTACCCATCTGTCTTGAGTGAGGGAATGCCAGGCTTCTGGGTACAGTGATAATCTTCCCGACTGCCTCCAAGGAGGGACAGCCGGGCAACATCTCAGGGATGCTGAAAGGGCTTGTCAGAGAGAGCTCTCTGTTTCCCTGGTTTTGGACCCCTCTGCCTCTAGAGCGGCGTCTGTTGTTGTTACCCCTCTGCCTCTAGGGGTAAACTGACCACGTGAATCCGGGCGTGACTCCTTGGGATTTACGGAACCACATCTTTCCACCTTCTGTCCTTTGGGATAAGGTCTAGAAGGGGTGGAAAACGGACTCCAACAACAGAAAGAGTCTTGCCGTCCTGCTCACACCTGGTCAAAGTTTCCTTCACCTGAGGGCCAAACAAAGCTGACCCATCAAAGGGAGAATTTGTGAAGGACGCCTTAAAGGGATCTGCAAAATCACATAGCCGCATCCAGGCTTGGCGTCTAAGAGCCACACCTGTACCTGCGGCTCTACTCGCTCCATCAGCAGCATATGATATTAGCCGCATGGAGGAGTTTGCAATGGAATTAAGGGTTCCTAGCTGCGAAGCAATTTTTTCTTGACCCCCTGCAGCTGTAGGATCCTGTACTACTTCACCCAGCTCCTTAAGGATATCCCTCTGGAGTCTGGTGAAGTGACATAGGTAATTCAGCGAACGCATAGCAAAGGTCGCTGAGGAAAACATCCGTTTACCGTACCTATCCATGGTCCTAGAGTCCTTATTAGGAGGATGGACGGGTACGGAAGGATCTGCAAGTTCCTTCTTGGTGGCCGCAGCCACCACCATGGCATCAGCGGGACACCCTTAGTGAGGAATTGCTTGTCACGGGCAGTGATAAATTTTGAAGGCCTCCTAGGGACTGGCTCTACAGAGTCAGGAGCTGCCACGCCTTCGGGCAATAACCTGCATAAGGGGTCGAAGGCGGAGACACACAGGAGGTGGCGGGCCGCGACCCGAACGCCTCTAGGTATACTGTCTCATCCTCAGACGGATCACTGGTGGCCCAGTTTCCCATCTGTTTAAGGAGTTCTAGGATGTCTGAGAAGGAGACATCCTCAGAGGGGGATCTAGGGGATCCCTCTGACTCATCAAAGTCAGTATCTGAAGTGACAGACTCGGGGGAGTCTACATGTTTCCTCTTACAAGTCCTCTTCCTAGGAGGATCTCCTGAAACATCAGGAGAATCCTCGGAAGAGGGGGAAATTCCCAATGGGGAAACCTGAGGCGGAGGATCTCTGGGTCCTGTAGCAAGAGAAGTGGCAGAGATGTCAACAGGCACTATAGAGGGAGGAGCTAAGGGAACAGACTGCTGACTGATACCAGTGGCCAGTACACTCTTCATCACCTCGAATGCTCCCCTCCCAGGCAGGTCCGAGAGAACCCGCTCGAAGAACTAGGAACTCCAGGGACCACCGAAGGGAAGCCTCCGAGGCAGATGTCGGAGCCGAGCTCACCTAGGCCGAGGCTCCAAGGGGAAGAGCGGGCTCGGACAAGGGTCCGATGCCACTCACCCCCTCGGAGGAGACCATGGAAGCCCGACCACCGAATCCCTCTAAGGAAGGTCTCGAAGAGGAGATAAGAGTAGAGGCTGAAGGAACAGAAGGGGTATCTGTCCTCCAGCCGTAGCAGTAACCATTCCCGAAGACTCCAACTCCAAGCTCTGGGGTAGAGTTGAAGGAGGAACTGTAACGGGGTGTGGACCAACAGTCGTCTGTTGAGACGGACTATGTAACATTTGGGCCAGTGCCTGTGACTTTAGTAATCTACTGACCACTCTCTAGGTCATGGGCTGACAGCCTGGATGACCTTGAAGATCGGCTCCGATGGCTCCGTTCCAAAAGAAGAGGTGAAGCCGGAGCCGAAAGTATCGGCTCCAAGGAAGGAGACCTCGACCTCTTCCTGGAATGAGCCATCGGAACCGATGAAACTATAGATCCTGTCGGAGCCGACTTATCGGAGCCGACAGGAAGCTCGATGCATCGGCTCCAGCCGGAGCCGATACAGCCACAAAGTAACGGTGTCGGAGCCGATCGGAGCCGACACCAATGCCTGCCACATGGTGGTCGGAACCGATCGGAGCCGACACCGATGCCGTGCCACATGGTGGTCGAACCGATCGAGCCGACCGAGTGGTCGATGCAGAATCGGCCGGCTTAGATAAGCCAGAATCGGCTCCAGCCGAGCGATCTCGACTCAGAATGAGTCGGAGCCGAGGCCGCAGGCTTAGACACAGAAGCCTGGGCCTTGGAAGATTTGGCTGATTTAGATGGAGCCGACTTAGCCGGAGAGCCCTCCGGCAAGAAGGCCCCTAGAATCAGCTTATCTCTTTCCTGCAGGACTCTCTGGCTGAAGGAATGACAAATAGCACAGGAGTCCTGCAGGTGAAGAGGCCCCAGGCAATACAGGCAAGAAGTGTGACCGTCTGTCAGAGACATCTTCTGACAGCACGAGTCACACTTCTTAAAGCCTGAGACCCTCTCCTTTGACATGGTGTTACACAACACACACACACACCAGTCAAAGAATTAAATTAAACAAAATACCAAAGGTATTACTAGTAAAAAACACACACACACACCCTAACAGGGAGGGGGATGGGATGGGTAAGGTTTGACTAAAAAAATTAGTAGAGACAGGGAATTTTCTGTCAGAAAATCTTAATAATAAACTTAAAACTAAATATATAAGGGTTTTTAGCAAAAAGGGGCTAAAATATTAAAGTATTGAATCACTTACCAGGAGCTGGTAAAAGGAGGACCTCATAAGCGCAAACGAGATCTGGGTACCGCCTTGCATCATGGGATATGGGGCTGCCTCGAGCTGGTAAAAGTGACTCTCGAGCTTAGCAAGTGCCGAGTCGGAGCCGAGGGATCGGCTCCGAACCCATCAAGCAAGAATGAAGGCGAGATTGACAACTTAACATCACTTTAATTTAATTTCAAACACAGCTTAATACATTACCCTTACAAAAAAAAAAAAAGAATGTAAAGGTAAACCCATATACTGTACAGTGCTGTACTGCTATGTCTTCCGCAGTGTTAGAATGTAAAATACCGATGTTACTCTATAGGTACTGTGATTCATGCAAGTGCATTTTCTTTGGTATGCGCTGCCATTTTCTTTGGTATAAGCAGGGTAAATACAGTAATAATGTAATTTAATAAAAATACAGTAAAATGTATGGGTACTCACCAATAGTGAATTATATTGATTGAAGATGAGGATGAATTAGCTGTACAGTACGATGAAGGTAAGTAATAGCTATGTATTTTCTGACTGGTCTTCTGGTGGGGTTTTGTGCAGGCTTTTCTTGATAGGTTTGAGGAACATTGTGATGGGAAGTTGCTGTCGTCATTTCTTCATGGTGGTGAGGAAGGTTTTATACGTCTGAATGGCAGCATCGATGCCATTATTAACTTTGAGAGCCCGAACCATATAGGGATCCCATGCTTCAATCATCCCTTGCAACTCCTTCTTTGTCCTAATAATATGGGACAGACGTTCCAATGTCAGGTCCTGCTCCTCTTCCTCCTCTTGCTCTGGATCTGTCACTTCCTCCTCCTCTTTGCTGGCAGACTTCGTTAATTCGAACAAATCCTCGTCCTTCAGGGTTTCAGACTGGGCATCGATGAGGTTGTTGACCTCATCTTGAGTGATGTCGTCAAAACCTTCACCACCAAGTATCTTTGCCAGTCTCACGGCTTGGTCAACAGCCTTATGCTGAATTTCGGGGG
>NW_025054974.1:0-5993 GCF_019279795.1 Protopterus annectens
GACAGAACTCAGACTGTAAAAGTAGCCGACTCCAAATCCAGCTCAAACAAGTGACAAGTGGAGTACCTCAGGGTTCAGTCCTGGGACCACTCTTGTTTGGCATCTACTTCTCTGAAGTACAGGCCAACACTAAGGGACTCTGGCTAACAAAGTTTGCAGATGACTGCAAACAGGGAGCCATTATTGAATCCCCAAATGATGTGGATATTCTACAAACAGGTCTTACAGAAACAGATGCCTGGTGCCAGAGCCATGGTCTGAAGGTTAATGCCAAGAAATGTATAGTTATCCCCTTTCGAAAAAAACATGTACCCATGAACTACCACATAGGTGGCAGGATGCTAAACATTGAAAGTGTGATGAGAGACTTAGGGACACAGGTGGACAGTGGTCTCACTTTCAATAACCACATTGCCACAACAGTCAGGAAATCCTTCTATGTGGCACACCACATCACTAAGGGCTTTTCATCCAAAAAAAAAGGAGGTCATTGTCCCACTGTACTCATCCCTCATTAGACCCATTATAGAGTATAATGTCCCGTTTGGTATGTACCTCACAAGACATCTGCAACAGCTGGAAAGGCCACAGAAATACCTCACTAAAAGAATCACAGGCCTAAAGCAGATGCCATATGCTGACCATCTAAAAAAACTCCAGCTATACTCTGTGGCATATATACAGCCTACTCAGAGGCGATCTCTGCTTAACATACAAGGATGTCAAACCCTGAGCTGTTGGATATGCTCCACTTAAAGAAATCCCAATCCCTCAGAGCTACACGCTCCAGGGATCTAAACCTGGTCATCACAATGAAGAATACATGCGGGAGGGATAGGTTCCTTACCCAGAAACTCCCCATACTCTGGAATAGACTGCCCATACATGTCAAGCAGAGCGCCTCATTGGCCTTCTTCAAAAGGAACCTTGATGATTGGATGGGAGATAGGAAATTCACTCCGGGGATCATGTCAGTCACCCTGCTAGACAGGGGCCCAGAGAAGTAAATATTGTGGGAAGAAATATCCAGGGAACTGGGAATTGTTATGGCTAGGCTTGCATAGGCCCTAGGGCCGATAGCCTAGTACCAACCTATGTACCTATGAACCTATGAAGAGATTGCTGCTGGCAAAAAAAAAAATTACATTTTAGTGTTTCATCTACAAATTCAGTGCCTGCTGCCCTTGAAGAATACATTGACTATATTACATAAAAAAATAGTTGATAAGCTAGCAATATTACAATAGGAAATGGTTGGCAAACTGACAACATGGTCATAGTTACTAGGCATCTCATCCAAGGATGACATACTCAGGGGTGCAGCAGCCCCATCTCCCCCCTTAAAGTACAATACAGTATCAGCAGTTCACCTACATGGTGTGAAGTAGAACCAACGGCCCTCTACAGTAAAGGCAAGTAAGCCAGTTATTGTGCTACTAACACTGTCTTCAAATTGTATAGCACAAACAATGATGGCCATTTGCTTAAGAAAACAGTTGCACATTGAAAGCAAACTTATCCTAAGCAACAGTAAACATCTTTTCCTTTGATACTCACAATGCCTTGAACTTTTTACTGTAACTTTTAACATACCTCTCAACCTCTTAACATAAGAAATCTGGACATAGCCTAAAGTAATGGTGAACAAAAGCCCACAATCAGAGACACCTTTTAAATGCTGCTTTTATAAACCTAGAAAGTTTCTAGAATAACATGTTTTACATCAGCATGCATTTCACGATTGATATAAAATCTGAAATCCAAATGTTTGTCAACTTCAGTCCTTAATGCTTTGTTAGAAAACCACATGTGTTATGAGGAAAAGACCAAAATTATGAGGCAAAAATCTGGATAGTTGACAGGTATGATTCCTAAGCAGTCTGGTAGTTGGTGTGGAGGATTCATTCTCCTGTTTTCTGTAACCAAGGTGCAGGGTTTGGGCCTGAGCAAGTCAGTTAACTAACATGGAGCCTAAGCAAATGAATTAACTAACTTGCCATTCCTAACTAGGGCATTTTACACACACACATAACACCTTATGAAAGCAGTCCTTGGAACAAGCATCCATCTCATGTCAAGAAAAGGAACCCAAAACCTATACAACTTTAAATTCCATAAACCCAGAAAAGACGAAGAAGCAGCATCAACAAAAATATGTGTGCATCGACCTCGCACTGATCCTTGTGAATGTAGATGTGCACGTGTCAATGTACACACAGATGCATAGTGTGTTCTTAAAGAACACTTGTAAAAACAAACACTGTATTTTTTTAATTAAAAATTAAATGTTGTGCCCTCTGGACGTTACCCTTGCCCCCCAGTCAACAGGCCATAGAAAACTGCCTAGGTTGCCAAGTACTGGATCTGGCTCTGTGAAATGCACTCCAAATGCAGGAGGGCCTCAAAATCATTCAGTTTATTATTTAAAATTTTAGATTCCTGGCATTGATCAGAGCCATCTTGATGTAGCCTGGTGCTTTCTATGCTTCTTTTGTAAATATTTTGATTTCTGGCATTGATCAGAGCCATATTGATGGGGTTTGGTGCTTTCTATGCTTCTTTTGTTAGGTTGGAAGATAAATTACCTGACTTCTGCCATTGGTCAACAAAAGCTTTAACTAGTATGTGAAACAGCTGGAATAAGAGATGTAAGCCATTACTTGCAACACAAGAGTGACCATCTAGCATCTCCAACCATGCTGACACTTACTGGATTCCCCTAGAATGACACTAGCTATATGACTAATTGTTTTGTATCAATGTCATGAACCATGGCTCCAGGCATATCTTGCATCACCAGTAAGATGGCCCTAGGGGTTGTTACCCTACACAAATTGCTGATATATGTCACACATGTTCCAGCTGTAGGAATCGTGGGTACTGTCAGGGTGGTGTAGTGGCATAATTGATATTATAAAATGTGCATTGTACATTGTCTGCCAGTTGAAGGAATGGAATCCCTTATGGATGGCATATAATTGTCTGTGTTCCCTAGGTATGGCCTTGATGGCATTGTGGGTGCATCCAATGGTTCCCACTACCTCAGAGAAATGGGCTATATCACTGAATATCCACATGATGTCATTTATCTCTGTGGTGCATGAGAACTAGATGTGCTCCTCTACATGCTGGAGCATGGCATAGAGAAACAGGTATTGTATCCTTGAGGCAGATGTCTGGGATACACCCTCGGTGACACGTGCTGGTCACTAGAAGGTCTTGTGACATGTATACTCAAAGCTACATATACCTTGGTGTCCACAGGAATGAGTGTTTTATGCATCTCATGAGCCTTTATATGAGGGTGATACATCAATACCAACTCCCTCATAGTACCTCTTTCCATCTGGTGGTGATAGTCCACCCTTTCTGTGACATGGAGGAGATGAAATGCTACATGTGGTTGGATCAATTTGCAGTGTGGTTTGGCAAAGATGTACACCTCAGTGGCTACTGATTGTGAAGACATCCTTGTGGATATACATTTTTGCTAAACTTGCTGCTATCCATAACATGATTTCACACTCACTGTCTCCTTACACAAGGATTTTTTCTGTGAATATCTCCTCAGGCTGTTATAACTCATAATATTATTCTTGTGTATTTTTGACTAACTCTACCATATTTTGTATCCTTCATTTGCATTTGCCATGACATTATAATAATATTGTTCAATTCAATCTCATTATACACTCCTTTGCATGGTATTCTAACCGCAGTATCTCATGGCCTACCACAGTCACACTGAGTGTGTCTCGGAAACTTTATTCGGCTGCTTTTACAGTATTTGTGTTTCCCCCTCCTACTCTATTACTTCATCTTGTTTTTTCTGCTACTTGTTCTCTAAAGTGTTCAATTGCATATTCTCTGCTGCATTTATTACTGTTTGTTTTTAGCCTGTTTAAATTGTGGTATCCTAAGCCTCTTAGTTTTAGTATAAGCACTTGGGCTTTAGGCCTACCCCTTAGTTCTGCCTGGCCTCTCCCCCTCAGATTCTGACAAATATGGATGGACAATTTCCTACAGTTTCTCCTGCCAGCCTGGTTGCATGGGCATCCTGAGACAGTGTAGCAACTGCCTCATGTACATGGACAACCATCTACTACTACCACCTGGGGACACAATTTGTGAGAGATGCAATTACATTAAGAACATAGAGTCTACGCTCTCTCTCTCACAAGCCAGTATATCTGGCACTGAGAAGGCTATCAACACAATCACTATACCTCAAACAACACCCACAACTACACAATGCACACCCACATATGCAGAGGTTTTCAACAAAAACAAATCCAAAGAAAAGAGACCTCAGAGGCAAAAACAAATGCAAACTCCACAACCCTCCACATCACATACCTTGCATAGTCCACACACCTGTGTCTCACAACCATTAAGGCCTAAATAAGAGACTCCATTGTGAGACACACAGATGTGCCTCTCACCAGGCTGGATAAAGAGAAAACCACCAACGACCAGCAAAAAACGATAGTGAACACGCAGTAATGAAGAAATAATGATTATTTATTTATAATTCCTTCAAATCCAGACCGGTTTCGGCTATTCAGCCTTTATCAATGAATACAATAAAGTTTTTTTTGAATGAAATGAAGCAGCCTGCATTTATACTAGTCTCTGATTACCTGGAAGCAATATTACAGCACCACCCAGTGGCTGGAGTAACAAAGTGCATGTTCCATTCTTGATTAAAGCATATGACCAGTGACATAAAAATGCCAGAGGTGTAGATATTAAGTCATATTTTAAAGATAAAAATCAAAGCTCTGGAAGTAAGCCATTATATGACATACATATTACAAGGTAATAGACCAATACCATAGTCACTATTTGTGAATGCATATCATAGTGTAAAAAAGCAGAAAAGACATACCACTAGTATATATATATATATATATATATATATGGATTACAGGCTGATAAATCGGAAATTAATGGAAGGCATTTGGATTATCGTTGATGGATTAGAACTGGTGAAAACATCATATTGGCTTTAACTTTTGAGATTTATTTAATCTCGAAATGTATTAGTGAATGGTTGACTCTAAATGCTATACTCTTTAAATATCTGATATACATACAATAACATCAGCTATATGTTGGGATAGGTTTGTCAACCAAGTGGGATACATTCTTTGTTACAGAATTTGATATCATATTGAAGTGTCTCATTCACCACAGTTACTTAGTATGCATGTATATTGACAAACTATTTATGCCATAGTTGGTCTAGGATATATAACAACAAGAATTGATCTATAACAGTACAGTTGACTTGGGTCAATGATAAGTGAATCATATTTATAACAGCTTAATGTAAGTGTAGGAGGGAATAACACCTTTATTTTTATTTTTATCTTGTGTATGAACAACTATATGTGTTGTAATCGTTTATATGTAATTGCAAAACCATGGCAGAAAATTGTATTGTCAGTTCACAGTTGGACTAGGTTGCTACATGTACTACGATGACACCCCAGTGTTGAAATCTTTAGCAAAGGCAATATGTGCTAAGGGGTTTTCAAAAGTTTTATTGCCAGATATCATGCTTGACAAATAATAATACATCTTTTTGTATATTCTTTAACAAGAAAAAGACTACAAGCCTTTTCAGCATTGCATTTTGAATATAAAGTATATATTGTGTTCACTAAATATATATGTGCCAAGCATAAGCTACAGATATACTGATAGACACATATATAGACAAGTGTGGATGTCAGGGTCTCAGTGAGCAAGGGTTTTTTCTAAGTGATGTTCTTTGACCAAATATATTATAGTTTAACTGTTGAAAAATATTTATATATATTTTTATTGACACCTTAGGGTTCTCAATGTAGTGCCCGTTGAACTATTACTAATTTGGACATATTGAGTTGAAACAGATTTGGTTTCTAGTTGGTCCAAAATTCATAGAAATACATTGGAAAAATGGATTTGGAGCAACTACTAACGGGATTATGTGCTGATGACATATG
>NW_025054975.1:0-9071 GCF_019279795.1 Protopterus annectens
AATGAGGTATTGAGCATTTCATTGCCCACCAGGTAAGAGACGTGTTATTGGGTCTCACACGGAGATTTGGGCTGTTGCTGAATCAGGAGGCTTACACGGAGTCTGACTACTCTAAACCTGTGTAAGCCTTCCCTGAATCTGCCCAATTGTTTATTATTGAGAGATTAAGGAGGCCATTAAAGTACTGTGACTTTTAGGTTCTCACCAAATACTATTGTTGAAGAGCTGGTAGCAATCATACACAGTAAATACCAAAATATGATTAACACCTGGCTTTGAACTTCACAGCATATGCCAAACTTACACAGTGCAAGAAAAACTCTGAATCAAACAGGTACTTAGTAATTCAAAACATCATACATTACCTGGAGGTAATCTAGAAGTTGTGGAATTAGTCTGAGTCTAAAAAATAAGAACCCTAAACAACCGTCATGTAAACCAAAATAAACATGTCAGGATTTAATGAGTAATTTTGAATATATACATGCATGTGGTGATCAAAGCATAAACTAAAGGGTGGTCATTTCATTTATATTTTTAAGTTAGTGCTACTAAAAGTTATTCTGCAGAAGAAAATGTCATAGTCATTATATTCATATTATAAATTTTTGCACTGCTGTTACAGGGTCTTCTGAAAACACTGACATTCCTCAAGACACCTGTATGAGGATTCTGGAGGGAAGGGCTGCAGTCATTATGTAAATGTAGTATTACAAATGTGATCAACTTTAGCACGTTATCATTGGCTTAAATTCCATTCAGTAGTAGCTTTGGCATGTTTTAGATACTTTTACTAAACTGTTTTTACAAACACATTATTGTAACAAATATTCACAGACAAAACTTGTTAAAAGAAACATTTCCTGGAACTATCAGGAATTAAATAATAGCAATAAATTGGCAACTAGACAACAAATCCAAAAACAGAAGCTACAAATGGAGTTCGACTGTTAAACAAAGTGCTTGGAAAATTAAAACACATATGTTGGCACACAATCCAGCACTAAAAAGTACACATCACAGCAGTCAAATATAGTGCAATTGCTTTTATTTTTGGTTCATTGTCTCAAAGATAAACTATTTTCAGAATAAGAACATCACTGCAGTGTGCGATTTGGCCTCAATGCAAGATCCTCCCAGTGATTAGCATCATCAAACACTGACAAGTACATGCACAACAAAAAGTTATGCAAAAGTATAAAGAAATACCAGTAACACTATATAAGTGCATGAATGCAACATGAATAAACACTTGATAAGAATAAATATAGTAATGAAAGAACAAAATTTAACTTTTTCTACAATAGATGTGATTTTGTTCACGTCTGGAATATTTTCTTTGCATGGCTGTGCCCCTTGAACTAACCAATCTTGGGCAAGGAGAATATGTACGATACACTTTATTATGGAAGTTATGAATACCATAGCTCACAATAATTTTATTACTTTTGAGGGGGGATTATCAGACAACTAAGAGGAATAGCCATGGGTGCAAGTTGTGCCCCCATGTAGGCTAACCTTGACATGTATACCCGGTAACGTCAGTCTGTTGCTAACTCTGAGTACAATGACAAATGTTTTGTTCGCATTCATTTTTTGGACAACATAATTATTTTTTGGAAAGAATAAGGGATATTTAGAGAAAACTTTTATACATACATTAACAGCACAGCAATTTTTCTCAAATTCATGCACACACACTCTGATCATAAAAAATAATTATCTTGATGTCACAGTATACAAAGATTTGGACAAGGAATGATTTTTATCCACCATTTTCAGAAAGCCAATATTCTCAAATATCTATTTAGAATACAACATTTGCTACCCATGGCATATTAAAAGAAATATTTAAAGGAGCAATTGGTCACAGCTGATAGGACATGCTGAGATTTGCTGAACTTCAAAGTGGAGGTAAACGACCTGACTTGTATGTTTTCATAAAGAGGTTACCCTCCCTTTTGAAAAGTTAGGTGATGAAATTATTATTGTCGGGGGACAAATGGGCCAAACATTTATTAGAAAGTTAGATCAGACTGATATCCCTATTAACCCCACACAAGCAGGCAGTGAACTTGAAAAAACTTGTTAGAAAACTCATAAACCATGACCTTTCATGGTTTTAAGGAACTGGCAATAAAAGAGATGTGGTGCATGTAATCACTGTTTTTACATTTTAAGCAAGAACAATGTTGAGGTAGGCTCCCCCAACATAGAAATCTTTTTAGGTGATAGAAATTCTACATTTAAGGGGGTGGTGTATCTTGCTGTTTGTGTTGGTTGTGGGAATTTCTATAGAGGTAAAACTGAAAGACAGTTAAGAAAAAGAATTTATGAGCATTTGTATGTATCAACAAGAGAAACACCAACAGTGCTCTTTTGAAGCATACATTATTATGCCTTACCTACACTACATTTATGTTTGGCATCTTGGAAACTGTTACTTTTTCTCAAGGGGGGGTGCATGGGAAACAGTATAAGACAGGAGAGATCTAATACGGCAACTAAGACTTAATGCTGCAACATGCCCCGGTTTTAATTAATATGCAGCTATTACCCTCATTCTGAAAAACAGAGCAGCTAAACTTTAATACTAGCTAGCTCTGCATACTTCCTACCCTTTTATAAGGCAAATACTTAAGCATATTTCCACACTTCATATTTTAGCACTTCTTAAACTTTTTAACCTTACAATATTTAATCATACAATTTTCTCCATAGGTTTTTAATATGAATAATACACAGCAACTTGTTTTTGTAAGAATTTTAGGTGCAGTCAATATACTAATACTATTTAACTTTGTGTATTTCTTTAACTTCTACTGCTTAATTGATTGTGACTGATGATTGGTCATTTTGTAAATTAATGGAGTTTCTAACTTGTAAGCAATAGCTCTAAAGAAGTCCCAAGGTTTGGGATGAAAGTGTTAAACCATATTTATGTTTTTACTTTTTAATATACAAGTGATTTTTGAACAAAGACTGGAGTTCATGCTATTATTTACAAAGTTTCTAAGATACTGCTAAGTTTTGGTAAACCTCCAACTTCCTTACTAGTCTGCACAGTTTTTAAAGTCACCATTTAGCATTGCTAAGCTGACCTAGTTACTAAAGAACATTCTACAAGTGCATTTGAGACTGTCACTACTATTCGATCCACCCAAGTAAGTGCTTACTACATGAGCCCTATCATTAAAAGTTACTTGGCAGTATTTTTGACTGCACAGTCACACACTGGTTCCCTATTCTTTAGTCTTTTTTCCAGTGTGGCAGTGCGTTTGGGGAGAGCTTATTTACTTTTTGCTACTTGAATTCTATTCACCCATTGACATTTAGTCGGAACATGTTCTGTACCCACTGAAGATACTACTTCTCCAACTACACACAGATAATCTAGCTTTAACATATCTTCAGAGAGTGACTGAACTCAACTTGTTGCACTTTTAACACAAAACATCACCCAGTTCAATTCAAACTTAGAAAAGCTTGCCTGTTCAACTTCTAGAGCAAGAAACAGCTCTTTGGCCATGTCCCCACCCAATGTTGTCATAAGAAGGGACAGAGGTTTCATTAGGACCTCATGAGAAGCCAGGAGAGAGTAGGAAGGAATTCCATGTGGAGGAAAATCTTTTATAACTTCACAGGACATTTTTATGGACAAAAATGACTTCATCCAACAGCAGTTTAGCAAAGAACTAGTTTTGAACTCAATGACCAAATATAACCATACCACACATTTAAAACTATGCTGAATGATCTTGAAAACAATATGGAAATGATGTGTAGTTTACAAGTAGATAATTTATATTTAATGGAATGTTTAAGATTTAAAAGGGGTTTAGAATATATAAATTTCTTAATGGCTTATTGGTGAGTAAGGGCAACTAAATGAATTAATTGAAATGTTTGCTAGACATGGGCTGGAACTAATTCAAGTGTTAGTTAAGTTCAACAACCCTAGAATTAGTCATTTGATGAACTGAACAACTTGAAGTTTGATATTACAAAAGACTTGTTTAAGCATAATAGTGACAAATAAAACAGCATTTTTGTCCTAAGTTGGAACTCAGTGCTAGGTAGAATTTAAATAGGAAGCATAAGAAATTGGAGAGAGACAAGGTATAATTCCTACAAGGGAAGGCATACCCAACTCCCTGAGCTAACTTTAACTGTTATTTTTATGCAACTACACATGGTTTAGGTAGACTTAGTTTGGCTAACACTAATATCCTTTCTGACAATGCTGTACAACTGAATGCACCTGAACAAAACAATTTTGTTTAACACCTTCACTGACTCTAATTGTGAAACATATGACAACAATTCACCCCCCCCCCCACAGAGGAGATCTGAAAGAATAGAAAACCAGCATAGACAGGAACACTTTTTAGAATGACCCCAGAGTCTGAGGGATCAGAGAAACGGAGGGGATTGAAAGGAAATAATTAAAATTAGAGTTCGAACCAATTAGTAATATTGTGTATTTTCACAGCACAATGAAGGCATTTCTGTTACATACTGTGATAGTTTTCACCTACCAGGGTTTTAGTGAGTATTTACAAATCACAAGACATAATTCTTTTAACATTGGCAAAAACTTTTTCTCACTTTTCAAAAAAAGTTTTAAATTTGTGGCATCCTGTAAGACTGATTTAGCTGACCCACTAGTAGAGATGAAACTCTACAAAAGGAAGCTCAAATTCCAAGTTATGTTTAAGAACCAAGGAACTGGGCTTGGCAATTCTTTAAATACACCAGACTTAAGAGGAAAAGTATGTTTAATCCACTCCTCCACCCTACTATTGCTATTTTGAAAAAAGCTTTCAGCACTGAAATACATAGACTAGTTACAAATCATAATACATAACCACAGTCTTACTAAGGAAGATTGACTGCTTATGAACACACTCAGAAATGACAAGTCACTGAGATTTATGAAGCCACACAAGGGATGTGGTTTGGCCATAGTGGACAGGATGTCTTATATTAACAGAATATGTAATTTATTAATCAACAATGATAGATAAGGAGTATCATCTAGAAATGAAATAAACATTGTCTCCAAGAAAACTGAACACTTGTTAGAGGATTACTTGATGCAGGGGCCATTAATGAAAACCTCTATGAGATTCTCATTAATAAACATGCAATTATTCCAATGGCATTAATTTCAAATATTCTTTGTAATTGATAGGATCCCAGACAATATTAACAAGGAAGGAGATGTGAACAACTTACTGGAAATGAAGGAATGCTTATGGCAACTCAGACTTAATGCCGGTAACGTACCTGGCATCAATTTTTTTATTTTTATTTATTTTATTTTACATTTGTTGACTGGGATAGTCCGACTGGAGCGTGGGCTGTCCAGTATTTTCAGCGGAGGTCCGGGAGAAAAGCTCTAAGGTAAGGCAGATACAGCATTACATATTACCAGCATTACATATTACAAAACAGACTATTTACAGAGATGTCACATAAGTAAGCAAGTTAAATGTTCCATTAGGGAGTTACAGTTAATCCCTGGAGCACAAGTCGTGATTAATTAAATTACACAGTAAACTTGGTTAACAGATATTTACACATTCTAGAGAGAGTTAGCCAGGCTTGGATAATACACTGACATAGCCAAAGTTGGTTAAGTGACAGAGATGTTGGTTTGAGTCTGGTTTAAATTGTATTCCATAAGGTGGGAAAGTAAGGTAATATCAGCTGGAAAAGAGAGTTCCAGGATCTACTTACAGAGTTTGCAAAAGAGAGAATCACTGGCTTTGTTATTAATTTTGGCTAGTCTGGAAATTAGTAGCTTTGTTATGAGGATCAAAGTGGTCTAGGATTGTTATAGTGGGGTGATAATATTTTTAAGTGCAGGAGCATTGTCCCGATTACAGATATTTCACAGAAAGTCATAATCAGTTGGCATATACTGGATTAGGGCTGAGTAGTTCAAGCCACCCAAGCTGATTTAGATTGATGCAATGATGTGTCCTAAAAGTTGCAAGCTTCCAGTGGCAAACCTGGCAAATGTGGTTGTAGCAAAATTGAGAGTTTGTTAAGGAGCAGTCTTGTTCAAATTCGAGAGTAGAGGGATGTACATACAGGTAAGGGTTGAAAGAAGGTGAGGTATTTGGAGCTATGGCAATTTTAGCTGGAGGGGTTGTTAGGGAAGGCTTTTATTCTGTAAAAGTAATCCGTATTTTTATTGATGGTTTGATATGTTTAGCTAATATGGCTTAGGTCACCTTGGGATTATTGTCTATGATGACACCTAATAGTTTTGTAGATGGGTCAGGGGGAGATTATTCTGTCATCATTTGATTTTATAGTTAAGGTGGAAGCGTAGACTCAACGTGTTGGCAGCTGAAAATAACAGCATTTTTAGTTTTTTGGGGGATTTAGGATCAGCTGATAAATTAAAAGCCAGTTTTCTATTGCCATTAAAGGTGGTCTGTAGTTGACCTCATAACTTCTACTGGAGATGATGTGGCTGAGTTAAATCAGAGTAGAATACTGTCAGTCAGCATATTGAGATACATCTGACTTTTGGGATGCACAGTATAAAGGTCGTTAATGAAGATGGAGAAACAGCAAGGGTATCTTCCTGGACAGTATAGAGCCTTGTGGTACAATTTTGGCAAGGGTAAAGTTAGGTGGTGAAGGTTAGAGAGCTTTGTACTACAGAGGAAAGCCTGTTGTCGACCATTCAGGTAGGACTGAAACCATTGGCGGCCTCCAGTCTGGCATCAGAGATAGAATGTTTGCATAGGTGTGATTGGGTTTCAAAAGTTGGTGACATCAAACTATATCAATCGCCTTGGAAAGATCCAAAAGTAGTGTATTGAGGATATATAATTATTGTTACAGTGATTATGGGTTTGGTGAAAAGTTAGTGGATGAGGCACAGGTAGTGCTGTGAAGTGAGGAGTTTGAAGCTATGTTGTTTAGTGTCTCGCCATAAGGCAATTCTTGGATTAGGGTGGCATGAGTTAAGTCTATGAATACATTTTTCCATAATTCCTTGCAAGTGGAGAGAAAGTATAGCTATTGGTCTATAATTGGAGAATTCAGTAGAGCTGCCTCCTTTGTGAAGTGGGATTTGCATAGGATATTTCTTCCAGATGGTGGGAATTTTAAAGCTTCCTACTCATGGTTTCAATGAACAGTGTTTATGACAGGGTATAATAGCATCTGTTGACTTTTGTAGGTACCGGCAGGGAGCAATTCAGCAGGATGCGTAGTGGGTTTTAATTTTTTGATCAGGGTACGGATAAGTGAAGTGCTGCACACTGTTGAAGCTGGAACGGCCTAAAGTAGGTTTCTAGGGGTGCTACCTCTCAGGACCAGGAGCTAGGGAGGTAGTTAGCCACAGCTAGGCTTGAATTGTCTCAGTAAAAGAATTGGTTAAAACCATGCAAGTTCACCCTTTAGGGGTTTTATCAATAGTAGTAGTAGGGATTGGGGTTGAAGTTTGTCCAGTGATGTAGTAGATTATTTAAACCCTGCCCAAAACTTGAGGGTTATTTGATCATTACTGTTTGTAAATTAGCAGTAGTATTGTTTTTGTCTTGTAAAATTGATTTTTTGGTTTCAGCCCTGAATTGGCCTTGTATTTACGTGTGATCTTGAGGGTCTTTAGAAGAACGCCATAAAGCCCACTACAGCTTTGTTTCTAAGGGTACTTGAGTTTAGACTCTTTAGAAAAGTTACATGGCGTTTTTTTGGGCCTTGGTTCTCAGAATCGAGCAGGTGCATGCAAATCAAGGATCTCAAGGAATTTGTTGTTAAAGTATGCTACTGCTTCATCTTAAGGAGGTGTTTTAGAATAGACCAATTACATGAACTTTCTTAGTTCTTGTTGGAACTTTGGGCAGGGTCAAAAGCTTTTATTGTTTCTAACCCTTTCTGAGTAAGGGTTGTTGGGAAATTACAATGGTTTTGTGCAAAGGACGGCATACATGTGAGAAGGTGATCACAGGGCCATTAAGGAGGTACCAGAGGTGTACAGTTGGGAAGTTACTGTTTATGAGTACCCAGTCAAGTATACTTTCTTTGGTTGAAGGTTTACCTATCCTGGTAGGGTGGATATATGATTTGTGAAAAATGCATGCAGGTTAATATGGGTGGTTGGGGACTTCTATGGAACAATTCGCCCCAGTCTATGTTAAAGTTCCAAGTAGGTAGGGTTTCTTGGTAGTAGAGAAGATAAGCCAGTGCAGGATATCTTCAAACAACAATAGATATACGTTACCTGGGGAATGTACATACAGATGATATGAATGCATTTATTTTTATTAAGTTGCAATTTGGGTGGCAATAAATCTCTTGAATTATTAATCTGAGGAGGTTGTATTGCTATCTATGGTGACATTCAACTCAGATTTATAGAGTACAGCTACCCCAGCACTTTCCTCGAAGTATTACGATCCAGCCTGTGTATGTTAAAAATTCAGGTTGTAACACTTCATTGTCTTTAGTGTTAGGTTTTAACCAGGTTTCAGATAAACAGAGAATCTCAGTGAGTGACATCCAGAAGTGCGCAAGTAAATTCATGTACCTTTGTTAATATGTTTCTAATATTGGAGATGACAGACTATTAGGAGAGTTAGTTGGCCTATTAATTGTAGGTTTGTAGCTTAGATTACAAGCAGAGGGTATGTATCTGAAGCGAGTGGCTAGGTTAGTGATTATCACCACCAAGTATTAGGTTGAGTCTATACTTGTGATGAACTCAGAATTTGTTTATTAGTTTGTGTAGTGTTTGGATCTAGAGCTAATGTGCCTGGGGTTGAGATGTTGATAGACTGAACAAGATGTTGATAGGATCTGGCAATTAAAAGTATGGTTGAAAGTGGAAGGATTATATTGGGTATAGTATGGCCTTTTGGGACCTGGAAATCCTGTGAGAAACTGGTTTCATAAAAGGTAAGGAGGTATGGTGAACAAGAGCGGTAGTAAAGAGGAGTATCATTATCTGTGATTCAGCTAGTGAGTTAAGGAACTGTTTTACCTGGTGATGCAAACACCAGAAGATAGAGTGGTGAGGTAAACGCACTGGAAGGGATGGTGCATAA